>NC_068431.1:47556819-47629319 GCF_023373465.1 Oncorhynchus keta
ATTATAATGTGTACTCCAGAATGTGTGCTGCCAGAACACAGTTAGCTATAATTGACCCTTCACAGTGCTTTCTCAAATGACAAATATTTTGGTTGGATTCCATGTGTCCTCATTTGAAAAAGCTGCAACAATATCACAGTCCAATACAGTGTTTCCTCCACTCTCAATTCCCACCGCTGTCTCAGACCTGAGTCATATAGAAGGAATCTAAATGAGGAAGGAAAGGGGGAGGTGTGTGTATGTCAGAGAGAGAGAGAGAGAGAGAGAGAGAGAGAGAGAAAGAAAGAAAGAGAGAGAGAGACAGAGAGAGTGAGAGTGAGAGTGAGAGAGCGAGAGAGACAGAGAGAGAGAGAGAGAGAGAGAGAGAGAGAGAGAGAGAGAGAGAGAGAGAGAGAGAGAGAGAGAGAGAGAGAGAGAGAGAGAGAGAGAGAGAGAGAGAGAGAGAGAGAGAGAGAGAGTAAGAACAGTACTGCATGTTTGACTGGAAGAGCAGAAAATACATGCGAAAAGCGTAGGTGAGGTCTACACTCTCTTTCTCCTTCTCTCCCTCTCTCTCACTTCTCTCTCTCTCTCCCCTCACTGGCTGTGACAAAGATATTTTGTGAGTCACGGCTGGATCAGTCCGCCAGCTCTCTCTGTTCAGACCCTAGCCGTAACACTGAGACATACCCTACACCAACTCTGTCTTCCAGGAAAAACTCTCTCTCCTTATCTGCTACGACAACCCCCCTCCGTCTCTTCCCCTCCCCACTTCTCTTTTTTATTTCACCCCTACCCATCCACAGTCTCCCATCTCTCTCTCCCCCCTTCCCTCCATCCCTCCTTTACTGCGGGTGTCTGAGAGGCTGTTTTTCTGTGTCTCTCGCTCATGAAGGGCCGCACTAAGCTCCCTTCCCTCTGCTCGTGTGTGGTAGGTACATTTACCTCTCTCTGTGTCTGTTGTTCTTTCCTCTCATTCGCTCTCTCCGTCTGTGTCTGGCATGTCAGGTCGAAGTGTTGTTGATGAGTGGGTAGTTGCTGTGGGAGACGGGGGTCAATCTGTCGGTCTGTCTGGTCATCTATAGCTTAGCACTGATAGGAGCTGGAGGTAAAATCTCTGCTTTTGTCGTATGTCGTGCATGCTGTATTTGGGTGTGTTCCTTAGATTTATAGTTATGCAGGCATACGTATGTGTGTTTAAGGCAGGGTGGGGACTTGTGTGAGAGCGTATGAACGTGCCCTGGCACATGTGGGTCTGTGTCAGAGTAAGTGCATATTGAGAGTGGTTTTAGTAGACTTGTTGAACACAGGAGTACATGGATGTATGTGCCTTTGATAAACTCCCTCTGTTAGATAATATTTGTTAGTGTGTGTTAGTCTGTAGTGTGTGTGTGTGTGTCTATTGTTTCTATTTACAGTGTGTGTGTGTGTGTGTGTGTGTGTGTGTGTGTGTGTGTGTGTGTGTGTGTGTGTGTGTGTGTGTGTGTGTGTGTGTGTGCGTGTGTGCGTGTGTGTGTGTGTGCGTGTGTGTGTGTGTGTGTGTGTGTGTGTGTGTGTGTGTGTGTGTGTGTGTGTGTGTGTGTGTGTGTGTGTGTAAATGCATTAATGGGAACATGAGAGCATTGATTAGTTACTGGGAGCCAAGGTCTCCTCCAGGCTTAATAAGCTGAGTGGACATAAACAGTGCCTGAGCTGTCTGGCCATTACTGAACTGAGAGATGACTTAATGTAGCCAGGCGAACAGAGCTGTGTGGTGTGTGTTTGTTTGTGTGTGTGTATTGCTGCGTGCGTGTCAGTCTCACTGTGTTTGTTGTGTCTCAGGGTGGCGGGTGTCTCGTCTGGAGTGGTGTGACAAGGTGACGTGTGTCAGGTCATTGTATGTCCAGAGATGATGCAGGTCTCAGTGGTCATAGAGAGGTATTGGGGGAGACAGACCGGGGCTAAGGGAGGAACATCAGACCCTGTAACTATTCACTCCACTACAATTGGCCCCTGATGAAACCCTATATCCCTAATGCAGGTAGGTGCATTTAGCATGTCTAGAAAAGAGCAGAAGCCAACAGACAGGATTCTATGAATGCCTTTGCTCGTGTGTGTGTGTGTGTGTGTGTGTGTGTGTGTGTGTGTGTGTGTGTGTGTGTGTGTGTGTGTGTGTGTGTGTGTGTGTGTGTGTGTGTGTGTGTGTGTGTGTGTGTGTGTGTGTGTGTGCGTGTGTGTGTGTGTGCGTGTGTGCATGTGTGCATGTGTCAGGGTGAAAGGGACATGTTGTTTTGTCACATGGGTCACATTGGCTGTAATCTGTGGTCTGAAAGCAGAAGTAATTCGTTTGCACCAACACATTATGCTATATATAGCTGTCATCTGCATGCATTAACAGCATTGGCATAACACATCGTTATGGTAAATTATGCACTGTGGATGTAGTTCTTGTGGAGAACCTACATTAGTACATGTTCTATAGAAATACAGGACATGAGGTTTTAAAAAGGGTTGGGCATAGATGACGCCTGTGTTAAAGTGACCAAACGTCTGTTGACTGCGCCTTTAAAGAGGCAACAGGTCTCTGGCCTTCCCACTGGAGAGGACGAAAGGATGTCTTCCTGCAATGTTAGTGTTTACCAATCTGTTCACAGAGACCCCCAGGATTGGACGTTACTCCTCCAGCCCAGCGCCAGAGCACGCCAGATCCAACTAGTCAAATGACCAAGCCTTTGGTCAGTATTGAACCAGGCGTGTTAGTCGTCGCTGGCGTTGAGCTGGAAGATAAACGTCTAGTCCTGTGGGTCCCTGATGAGGCTTCTCCTTTTCAGGTTGTCCAACACTGTTTGCTGTAGGTCTTAAACAGATAGCAACAGGTAGAAATCTCTCTACAGGTCCTTTCAGATAGCGCCGCTCCTTGGGCTTCATATCGTGAATATCTGACAATCTGCAAGAGCTGTTATGCCGGGATTCTATTTATGTTACCTTATAACTGTTTTTGAGTTGATGATACCATTCATAGTGCCTTCATCTGACCTTCCACTGAGACAATGACAGTAGTAGTATACAGTAGTAATCACATTTACATAGAAACTGTGTGCAGAGAGTCTTATACCGGCCAAAATCCCATTCCCATTTTGATCTGAATGGTCCACAAAACATTCTGTGATGAGAGAAGAAAGAGAACCCTATTACAATCAAGCTTGAATTTATCCAGGGTTAGTTAGCTTGAATATCTCCAGGGTTAGTTAGCTTGAATATCTCCAGGGTTAGTTAGCTTGAATAACTCCAGGGTTAGTTAGCTTGAATTTATCCAGGGTTAGTTAGCTTGAATTTATCCAGGGTTAGTTAGTTTAGAATGTATCCAGGGTTAGTTCTGTGGCTCAGTTGGTAGAGCATGGCGCTTTAACGCCAGGGTAGTGGGTTCGATCCCAGGACCACCCAGTTTAGAATGTATGCACACATGGTTAGTCGCTTTGGATTACGTCTGCTAAATGGCATTATTTATTTTTTATTTATAGTTAGCTTGGATTTATCCAGGGTTAGTTAGCTTGAATTTCTCCAGGGTTAGTTAGTTTAGAATTTATCCAGGGTTAGTTAGCTTGAATGTCTCCAGGGTTAGTTAGCTTGGAATTCATCCAGAGTTAGTTAGCTTGAAGTTAAACAAGGCCATTGTATCCAGTAACCCTGGTGGGACTGAGGAGTCTGTATGTTGGTCCAAGCCCTGTAGGGAAGCACCCAGTAATGAGTCTCAACAACTGCTTGGAACAATGTTACAACAGTTTAGATTACCTTTAACCAGCCCTAACAATAAAGGTATAATTCACCCAAATTCATTAATTGGTTCATGAATTCATCTGTTTTTTGTTTTGTAGTCTATGGGTCAGGAGTGACTGTAACCTACAAATAGGCTTTTGTCACTTAAATACAATAACAACGTATCCCCGGTGTTATAATCAAACCTAAGTCACATCAAATCACGGAAGAAAGGAGACTGTATCAGTCAGGGCCAATGTGGCAGGAGGAAGGAGACCTATGGCCTGACTATACTATGCAGGAGGCTGTACAGGAGAGTTCATGACTGTACACTGTAGGAGGCTGTACAGGAGAGTTCATGACTGTACACTGTAGGAGGCTGAACAGGAGAGTTCATGACTGTACACTGTGGGAGGCTGAACAGGAGAGTTCATGACTTTACACTGTGGGAGGCTGAACAGGAGAGTTCATGACTGTACACTGTAGGAGGCTGAACAGGAGAGTTCATGACTGTACACTGTAGGAGGCTGAACAGGAGAGTTCATGACTGTACACTGTAGGAGGCTGAACAGGAGAGTTCATGACTTTACACTGTAGGAGGAGGTATAGGAGAGTTCATGAGGACTGACTGTACACTGTAGGAGACTGTATAGGAGAGTTCATGACTGTACACTGTAGGAGGATGTATAGGAGAGTTCATGAGGACTGACTGTACACTGTAGGAGGCTGTATAGGAGAGTTCATGACTGTACACTGTAGGAGGCTGTATAGGAGAGTTAATGATGACTGACACTGTAGGAGGCTGTATAGGAGAGTTCATGAGGACTGACGGTACACTGTAGGAGGCTGTATAGGAGAGTTCATGACTGTACACTGTAGGAGACTGTAAAGGAGAGTCCATGACTGCACACTGTAGGAGGCTGTATAGGATAGTTAATGATGACTGACACTGTAGGAGGCTGTATTGGAGAGTTCATGAGGACTGACGGTACACTGTAGGAGGCTGTATAGGAGAGTTCATGACTGTACACTGTAGGAGACTGTATAGGAGAGTTAATGATGACTGACACTGTAGGAGGCTGTATAGGAGAGTTCATGACTGTACACTGTAGGAGGATGTATAGGAGAGTTCATGAGGACTGACTGTACACTGTAGGAGGCTGTATAGGAGAGTTCATGACTGTACACTGTAGGAGGCTGTATAGGAGAGTTAATGATGACTGACACTGTAGGAGGCTGTATAGGAGAGTTCATGAGGACTGACGGTACACTGTAGGAGGCTGTATAGGAGAGTTCATGACTGTACACTGTAGGAGACTGTAAAGGAGAGTCCATGACTGCACACTGTAGGAGGCTGTATAGGAGAGTTAATGATGACTGACACTGTAGGAGGCTGTATAGGAGAGTTCATGAGGACTGACGGTACACTGTAGGAGGCTGTATAGGAGAGTTCATGACTGTACACTGTAGGAGACTGTAAAGGAGAGTCCATGACTGCACACTGTAGGAGGCTGAACAGGAGAGTTCATGACTGTACAGTGTAGGAGGAGGTATAGGAGAGTTCATGAGGACTGACTGTACACTGTAGGAGGCTGTATAGGAGTGTTCATGACTGTACACTGTAGGAGGCTGTATAGGAGAGTTCATGAGGACTGACACTGTAGGAGGATGTATAGGAGAGTTCATGAGGACTGGCTGTACACTATAGGAGGCTGTATAGGATAGTTCATGACTGACACTGTAGGAGGCTGTATAGGATAGTTCATGACTGTACACTGTAGGAGGCTGTATAGGAGAGTTCATGAGGACTGGCTGTACACTATAGGAGGCTGTATAGGAGTGTTCATGACTGTACACTGTAGGAGGCTGTATAAGAGAGTCCATGACTGACACTGTAGGAGGATGTATAGGAGAGTTCATGAGGACTGGCTGTACACTATAGGAGGCTGTATAGGAGTGTTCATGACTGTACACTGTAGGAGGCTGTATAGGAGAGTCCATGACTGTACACTGTAGGAGGCTGTATAGGAGAGTTCATGAGGACTGACACTGTAGGAGGCTGTATAGGAGAGTTCATGACTGTACACTGTAGGAGGCTGTATAGGATAGTTCATGAGGACTGGCTGTACACTATAGGAGGCTGTATAGGAGTGTTCATGAGGACTGACTGTACACTGTAGGAGGCTGTATAGGATAGTTCATGGCTGTACACTGTAGGAGGCTGTATAGGAGAGTTCATGACTGACACTGTAGGAGGCTGTATAGGATAGTTCATGACTGTACACTGTAGGAAGCTGTATAGGAGAGTTCATGAGGACTGGCTGTACACTATAGGAGGCTGTATAGGAGTGTTCATGACTGTACACTGTAGGAGGCTGTATAAGAGAGTTCATGACTGTACACTGTAGGAGGCTGTATAGGAGAGTTAATGATGACTGACACTGTAGGAGGCTGTATTGGAGAGTTCATGAGGACTGACGGTACACTGTAGGAGGCTGTACAGGAGAGTTCATGACTGTACACTGTAGGAGGATGTATAGGAGAGTTCATGAGGACTGACTGTACACTGTAGGAGGCTGTATAGGAGAGTTCATGACTGTACACTGTAGGAGGCTGTATAGGAGAGTTAATGATGACTGACACTGTAGGAGGCTGTATAGGAGAGTTCATGAGGACTGACGGTACACTGTAGGAGGCTGTATAGGAGAGTTCATGACTGTACACTGTAGGAGACTGTAAAGGAGAGTCCATGACTGCACACTGTAGGAGGCTGTATAGGAGAGTTAATGATGACTGACACTGTAGGAGGCTGTATAGGAGAGTTCATGAGGACTGACGGTACACTGTAGGAGGCTGTATAGGAGTGTTCATGACTGTACACTGTAGGAGGCTGTATAGGAGAGTCCATGACTGTACACTGTAGGAGGCTGTATAGGAGAGTTCATGAGGACTGACACTGTAGGAGGCTGTATAGGAGAGTTCATGGCTGTACACTGTAGGAGGCTGTATAGGAGAGTTCATGAGGACTGACACTGTAGGAGGCTGTATAGGATAGTTCATGACTGACACTGTAGGAGGCTGTATAGGATAGTTCATGACTGTACACTGTAGGAGGCTGTATAGGAGAGTTCATGAGGACTGGCTGTACACTATAGGAGGCTGTATAGGAGTGTTCATGACTGTACACTGTAGGAGGCTGTATAAGAGAGTTCATGACTGTACACTGTAGGAGGCTGTATAGGAGAGTCCATGACTGACACTGTAGGAGGATGTATAGGAGAGTTCATGAGGACTGGCTGTACACTATAGGAGGCTGTATAGGAGTGTTCATGACTGTACACTGTAGGAGGCTGTATAGGAGAGTCCATGACTGTACACTGTAGGAGGCTGTATAGGAGAGTTCATGAGGACTGACACTGTAGGAGGCTGTATAGGAGAGTTCATGACTGTACACTGTAGGAGGCTGTATAGGATAGTTCATGAGGACTGGCTGTACACTATAGGAGGCTGTATAGGAGTGTTCATGAGGACTGACTGTACACTGTAGGAGGCTGTATAGGATAGTTCATGGCTGTACACTGTAGGAGGCTGTATAGGAGAGTTCATGACTGACACTGTAGGAGGCTGTATAGGATAGTTCATGACTGTACACTGGAGGAGCTGTATAGGAGAGTTCATGAGGACTGGCTGTACACTATAGGAGGCTGTATAGGAGTGTTCATGACTGTACACTGTAGGAGGCTGTATAAGAGAGTTCATGACTGTACACTGTAGGAGGCTGTATAGGAGAGTTAATGATGACTGACACTGTAGGAGGCTGTATTGGAGAGTTCATGAGGACTGACGGTACACTGTAGGAGGCTGTACAGGAGAGTTCATGACTGTACACTGTAGGAGGATGTATAGGAGAGTTCATGAGGACTGACTGTACACTGTAGGAGGCTGTATAGGAGAGTTCATGACTGTACACTGTAGGGGGCTGTATAGGAGAGTTAATGATGACTGACACTGTAGGAGGCTGTATAGGAGAGTTCATGAGGACTGACGGTACACTGTAGGAGGCTGTATAGGAGAGTTCATGACTGTACACTGTAGGAGACTGTAAAGGAGAGTCCATGACTGCACACTGTAGGAGGCTGTATAGGAGAGTTAATGATGACTGACACTGTAGGAGGCTGTATAGGAGAGTTCATGAGGACTGACGGTACACTGTAGGAGGCTGTATAGGAGAGTTCATGACTGTACACTGTAGGAGGCTGAACAGGAGAGTTCATGACTGTACACTGTAGGAGGAGGTATAGGAGAGTTCATGAGGACTGACTGTACACTGTAGGAGGCTGTATAGGAGTGTTCATGACTGTACACTGTAGGAGGCTGTATAGGAGAGTTCATGAGGACTGACACTGTAGGAGGCTGTATAGGATAGTTCATGACTGACACTGTAGGAGGCTGTATAGGAGAGTTCATGAGGACTGGCTGTACACTATAGGAGGCTGTATAGGAGTGTTCATGACTGTACACTGTAGGAGGCTGTATAAGAGAGTTCATGACTGTACACTGTAGGAGGCTGTATAGGAGAGTCCATGACTGACACTGTAGGAGGATGTATAGGAGAGTTCATGAGGACTGGCTGTACACTATAGGAGGCTGTATAGGAGTGTTCATGACTGTACACTGTAGGAGGCTGTATAGGAGAGTCCATGACTGTACACTGTAGGAGGCTGTATAGGAGAGATGAGGACTGACACTGTAGGAGGCTGTATAGGAGAGTTCATGACTGTACACTGTAGGAGGCTGTATAGGAGAGTTCATGAGGACTGACTTCACTGAGGAGGCTGTATAGGATAGTTAATGGCTGTACACTGTAGGAGGATGTATAGGAGTTCATGACTGTACACTGTAGGAGGCTGTATAGGAGAGTTCATGAGGACTGACACTGTAGGAGGCTGTATAGGATAGTTCATGACTGACACTGTAGGAGGCTGTATAGGATAGTTCATGACTGTACACTGTAGGAAGCTGTATAGGAGAGTTCATGAGGACTGGCTGTACACTATAGGAGGCTGTATAGGAGTGTTCATGACTGTACACTGTAGGAGGCTGTATAAGAGAGTTCATGACTGTACACTGTAGGAGGCTGTATAGGAGAGTCCATGACTGACACTGTAGGAGGATGTATAGGAGAGTTTATGAGGACTGGCTGTACACTATAGGAGGCTGTGTGTACAGTCATGACTGTACACTGTAGGAGGCTGTATAGGAGAGTCCATGACTGTACACTGTAGGAGGCTGTATAGGAGAGTTCATGAGGACTGACACTGTAGGAGGCTGTATAGGAGAGTTCATGACTGTACACTGTAGGAGGCTGTATAGGAGAGTTCATGAGGACTGACTGTACACTATAGGAGGCTGTATAGGAGAGTCCATGAGGACTGACTGTACATTATAGAGGCTGTATAGGAGAGTCCATGACTGTACACTGTAGGAGGCTGTATAGGAGAGTTCATGAGGACTGACTGTACACTATAGGAGGCTGTATAGGAGAGTCCATGACTGTACACTGTAGGAGGCTGTATAGGAGAGTTCATGAGGACTGACTGTACATTATAGAGGCTGTATAGGAGAGTCCATGACTGTACACTGTAGGAGGCTGTATAGGAGAGTTCATGAGGACTGACTGTACACTGTAGGAGGCTGTATAGGAGAGTTCATGACTGTACACTGTAGGAGGCTGTATAGGAGAGTTCATGAGGACTGACTGTACACTGTAGGAGGCTGTATAGGAGAGTTCATGAGGATGTGTGCAGCCATCCTTTAGAGGAACATGGCGTCCTGACCATCAGGCAGTTAGCCAATGGACTATTCGATGGGGAATCCCGCCCCCTGCAGATGTTGTCATGGAAACGATCTGGCTCTTGTGGGGTTTCCTCTCTCTTCTGTGTGCTTGTTCACCCAATGCAGTGCAGAGCTGGGATGTGAAGTTTACCACTACACAATGCACTGCTGGGATATAAAAATCACTGATACACAAAGCAGCAGTGAGATGGAAAACATTATTACACAATGCCAACTCTCAATGTAGCAGCTGTGGATAGTAGTTGAGTTGTTTTGCGAGTTCTATTTTAGAAAATGGGGGGTGGGGGGGTGTTGATGAATAAACAGAAACCTTTCAAAGATCCAGAAAAACGTTCATTTTTGATCATATATCCAAGCAGAGTCCCATGTGATGCGAGAGCTAGAAAGCAGTACTGCCAGATCCCACTGAGGGGCAGGCCAGCCCCACGTATAGGCTGCTATGACCGTGGCAGCTAGGGGCCACACTGTCTGTGGCTAGCCATATAAGACACCAGACATTGACTACATCATGGTATATGTCCATAACCAACAACATTATCCAGAGCCTCTTTAAACAGGCTATTAGTGTTTTGCGTAACAGTGTTTGGAAGGACTCCAGTGTCTTCTGATATGGATAATGCATATGTTCTCTTGACTGTTTATTATACAATTAGCGATGATTTCCTTTGGGTTGTTGTGACTAACAGCTTGTGGCAGTATGCATCTATCAATGCAATCTTTACCTTGTTTGTCACCATGTGTTTGTTTGGATATATCTGAGTATTTTATGAAAGTACTGCCTCCACAATGTTTGGTACACCGCAACCAAGGTCGAAGCTCTATTTCAGAGCAAAATATCCATGGAAACCGCGTTGTGAGGCTACAAAGCACAGCATGCTTCGTCATCTACACACAATAACGGATCATGCAGAAACAGCTAGAACCACCAACGTGTTCTCTCTCTCTCTCTCTCTCTCTCTGTCTCTCTCTCTCTCTCACACACATACATACATATATACATATATATATATATTTATTTATTTCTATTTGTTTTTCTTTTCTACTTGCTGCTTTGTTCCATTCTATTATTTGTGGGCAAATAATAACATGGTTTTAATGTTTTATGAAACAGTGAGCTTTCTTGTTGCTTACATTGAGATCTCTCAGATCTAAGTGTTTTGGCATTGATCGGATAAAGAGCCCCATGGAGTAGCTTTGTTGTGTACACAATTGATTTGTTAGTTTATGAACCACTGTGGTCTGTCTGCATCGGCAGCAGGTAAAACTGAATCCAGGATGTTGCACGGAAACTGGAAATGTTGAACTTCTTTTGGAATAATAACAGCCCACACATACAAATGTTATCGTTCGCCACACTTTACCTGACCGAGTCTTATTACAGGGGGGAGACAAGGTTTTTGGAATGACATGAAAAGGGTAGTTTATCTTTGCACACCCTGTGCGTCTCGACCGGTTGCATCTGTTCCATTTAACATTGACGTCATTCGAGAGCGTGGAGCCCCGCGCCGCAGTCGGTCCTGAGATGAATGCACAATATTTAGTCCACCTGCTTCTCTCGCTCCACCTTGTGGACGCAGTCAGCCAGCACCTACCACTTGAACCGTTGGATTCCGATCCGTTTAGTGTTACGTGTGTGTGAGTGAGTGAGTGAGAGTGAGTGAGTGAGTGAGTGAGAGAGAGAGAGAGAGAGAGAGAGAGAGAGAGAGAGAGAGAGAGAGAGAGAGAGAGAGAGAGAGAGAGAGAGGCATATTAGGCCTAATCTGGAAAATAATTATTTCCCGGAAGAGGTAGAGCCTATAGTCTTTCCTATGTGTTTTAGCTAGGCCTCTGCTAAGTGCTTTCTTATGAGAATAGAGTATGGAGGCTCTGTCATACAATGCTACTAAGACCTTGGATGACCTTGTGTGAGTTTGTGTCTCTGCGGGTTTGATCCTAAGCGTCTACTTAGATTGTTTTAAGATGGGTCTTTCAGTGCTAACAATACCGCCGCATGCTGACATAGGCCTACAGGTGTGACCGCGTTTGCACGCTGAAAAGAGCGTGTTGCTGGCCATTGCTGTGTTGAAGCTTTATTCGCATTTCAGGACCATGGACAGTTCCTTGTAGACACTTTTCCATTGGTCCACGGGGGGGCGCCAGTAGCACACCATAGGCACAATAGACAATTTTATGATCGCAGCAGATTTGGTGTGAGCGTGAGCAGCAGACAGTGTGAGGAGACTATGATGTGGGAACGTCAGCTCATGATAGTAAATAATTTACTGTATTCGCTTGTGTGCATGTTTTGATTACAAGTAACCTATACCGTCTAATATCAGTCGTGCATGATGTGTTATAATCGATAGCCTATGTCCGCGTGGGAGCCAATAGCATAACTGCTTTTGTCTTGCTTCACAGATGCAGACCCTATATGTTCCAATTAGAATTGCGCATGAAATCCAAACCTTACGGTGGAGAGGGAGAGAGAGAGCGAGGGGGAGGAGAGGGAGAGAGAGAGAGAGAGAGAGAGAGAGAGAGAGAGAGAGAGAGAGAGAGAGAGAGAGCGAGCGAGCGAGGCCGATGTGGATGAAGACTTGTGCGAATCATGAATGATGGTGTTCTTGTAACACTTGAATAGGCGGAACATGAGGGAACAACAGCATTTCAACCTTAACATCTGTCCGGTGGCCAAGCTGCAATCCATAATTCATGCTCGTGAACGTAAAGTTATTTTTGAGTTGAACATCGGATTTCAACGTTGGGTAGCCTAGCACGTCTTCGGGTAGCCTACCAACCGTGCACAGCCTAGTCACCTGCCTCGACTCCCGCTCTTCAACCCTCCCTCTTCTCCAGCATCGCGGCTCTGGTGGTGGACGGGTGTAGTCTGGTATATGGGTGTTGAACTGATGTCTCCGCCTGTTAGGAATCTAAAGTGCCCCTCGCCGGTGATGTGTCAGTGTAAGGTCATCTGCAGCAACCGGACTCTCTCCCTCATGTTCGGTTGCAAGGTAAGCTTAGAACAGGTTCGGTGTAACAGTTGTTGTAGCGACGCTATTACGTCGACGGAGAGAGAACGCGAGGAGATGATGAGCCGACTTAAAAAGATGAATGAGATACCATAGTGCGCGCGCGTGTGTCGGTGTGTGTATTTGTGCGTAAGCATGTTCCTAGTTTGTGTTCAAAGTGCTACACAAGCCTAAACCATTCTGTTGACACAATTAAATAGCTGACTCGGCATTGTGATCATTTCCCCACAGATAACCCACTGCCTTACACTTAGGTGACTGTTGTGTTTTCACTTTCTCCATTATGATTTCCATCGCCGATTATCTGGGGTTTTGAAATGTGACATGTGTTACATGTGTTCCCTGGTAGTCCAGGCCTGCGCGTGTGGATTATTCACGCCTCATAATACCGTACGGTATGCTCAGATCAACACCGTGGTCAAGCGTGGTTGCACTCCGACATTTAGATGCTTCATTTCCATAGGCCATTTACATGGAATATCGACCGGCATAGCCTATCTGAGCCAGCCATGCATGTTACGTAGATGGTACCGTTTGATTATCTTGTAAAGACACGAACAACTCACATTATACTTCACAGTTGTGCTGTTCGGGACAATGGGCGGGGTGTAAACCAGCGGGAGCACTGTTCTGCTTTACCACACAGCTGTGTGGTCATGAGTTGTGTGTTTTGCTTCCCGACAAAAGAGATACAGATATAGCTTGTTGTGCTTGTAATCTGAGCGAGTTGTTGGTGACCTTGGGATAAATCGCTAAAGGCGTTCACTTTGATGACACCCATCATTCCATATAGGATGCTAATTGGTAGGGGCGGTGTCTAGTGTAAGGAATGGTGCCACTGCTAATTAAATCCCTCTCATGGAGACCAGACTGTGTCTATATTGACTGTATTTAATGCCACCAGCCTTGGTAGGCAAAAGGTCTTTTGGAGTGAGTTAATTGAAACTGTCTTTAGAACGTCTGTAGAACCAGTAGATTTGTCACCCAGTGGTGAGCTAGGCGTGTGTGTTTCCAGTTGGGCAACCACAGCCTGTGTATATAAGTTAAAGGCCCAATGCAGCTGATTTGATCTCAATATCAAATCATTTCTGGGTGACAAGGACCTTCCTGTTGTTGTTTTTTCTCTTCAATTCAAATGGTCAAAACAAAGAGCAGTTTCTCAAGCAAGAATTGTGCTAGAACTGTCTGAGTGAGGGGCCTAGTTGAATGAGCCTAATGGGAGGAATATGTAACCTGAAAACTAGCGTGGTGATGTCCCCAGGCAGGCCAAAACTCCATCCCACCAAAAGTATTTTTAAACAGCACTTACACTAAAATGGTGTCATTGTTTTCCTAATTTCACGGAGTTATTCCAACCTCGTAGTGTGGAAATATATGTCAAAACATAGGAAAGAAATCAAGTTTTTGACTTCACTGGTCCTTTAATGCTGTCTATAACGCTTTCAAAGACACTTATTAATAAGATTGGGGTTGTCATATGGCCATATCTGTAGGTTTGAGTGCCTCATCCACCCCCCTCCCATTTTCAGGTGTTTCCGGCCTGACAGCTTGCTCTGTCTCCTTCCACATGGCATGGAATGGGTCTTCTGCCTGTTTTCCTCCCAGTCTGTTAGCTGTATCTAGCCAACCATTTCTTCTGTGACTCTGCCAAATGGCCATGCTGTGTCCACTAGCAAGGTGCCTAGGACTCCCTCCTTGATCTGGCCACAGTGCTGTGTGAAAGTGGGTGTTCTCTCTGGCCCACTGATTGACGGGGCTGTCTCTGACGTGTACAGATCCTTGGGTTCCCCCATGACACCCAGGATGCACCTCCACTTCACCTCCTCTCACCTCCCTTCAGCACCAGACACTACTGCCCACCTTCCCTCCCACCCTCAACACCATCCTGGTCCACACCCACACTCAAACAGACTCCACTCCAAAGCCACTACAAATAGCAATATGTCCCTTCCTCCCCTTCTACTCAGATCACCATGTGAACACGAGGCACTGGTGAGAATTGTTGGAGCGTACCAATCATTTGAAGTGTATTGAAAATCAAAATGGAACTACTAACATGCACTTATACAAAAGGGGAGACAGTTGGCCAGCACTTGGTTTCAGTCTTAGCATGATTTATTGTTCTTCCTGTTTCACATGCTGGAAATAGGTCAATTTCCTGCCTACTTCCTGGGTACTACTGGACCAGGCTATTGTTCCACTGTGTGTGTTATGTTCCAATACTTTCTCTACACTGCTCAACTCCTAAGGTGATCTCCACGGTGGCGATGTCCTGAATGAACCTCCGTGACGCACGTTCACCTCTCCACCTAGCAGTCATGATAGTGCTAGTCACTCCACTGTCATTGAAACCCCTGGTTTTTATGTGGAAGAGAGCGATTGAGGAAGTTCTGCCGTGCACTTTGCTGCGGTTTAGTACTCCTATTGGCAGTATGTGTAAATATTCGACTTCCTGAAATGAAGTCAGCGGAGCTTGTAAGCTTTCCTAGAGACCCATCATCAAAACTTGAAAGCTGTGTTTAGTGTGACCTGGTTTGAGTTGCTGTTCTGGTTGAGGGGGATGGGGGAGGTCTTTGAGGATAGCAGTTCAAGTTGAGGCTAACTCTCCCAGTCGTGAATGGTTAAAGACAGTTCCGACCGAACGTGGGGATCAATACTCAGCACACCCAGGGAATTTACTTATGAGCTCTCTACCGGAAAACACTGGGCTGTATTCTCTACTGGAACACTGGGCTGTACCCTCTACCGGAACACTGGGCTGTACTCTCTACCGGAACACTGGGCTGTACTCTCTACTGGAACACTGGGCTGTACTCTCTACCGGAACACTGGGCTGTACCCTCTACCGGAACACTGGGCTGTACTCTCTACCGGAACACTGGGCTGTACCCTCTACCGGAACACTGGGCTGTACTCTCTACCAGAACACTGGGCTGTACTCTCTACCGGAACACTGGGCTGTACTCTCTACCGGAACACTGGGCTGTACTCTCTACCGGAACACTGGGCTGTACTCTCTACCGGGAACACTGGGCTGTACTCTCTACCGGAACACTGGGCTGTACTCTCTACCGGAACACTGGGCTGTACTCTCTACCGGAACACTGGGCTGTACTCTCTACCGGAACACTGGGCTGTACTCTCTACCGGAACACTGGGCTGTACTCTCTACCGGAACACTGGGCTGTACTCTCTACCGGAACACTGGGCTGTACTCTCTACCGGAACACTGGGCTGTACTCTCTACCGGAACACTGGGCTGTACTCTCTACCGGAACACTGGGCTGTACTCTCTACCGGAACACTGGGCTGTACTCTCTACCGGAACACTGGGCTGTACTCTCTACCGGAACACTGGGCTGTACCCTCTACCGGAACACTGGGCTGTACTCTCTACCAGAACACTGGGCTGTACTCTCTACCGGAACACTGGGCTACTCACAGGAACCCAAGGACCCGCTGTCACTCACTGCCAACAAGCCAATAACACAATCAATAAGCCTGTAATACTCCTCACCTGCCTGCCCCCACAAAGACTCAGATGGCCATGAGTCATATGAGTCAGATCCTGCAGTTCTCTGTAGGAATGTAAATCGGTGTTGTCTTGTAAAGTGTTCAGCTTATTCAGAGAGTTCTATTCTGGGGGTATGCACTTCAGACGGCTAGCTGGCTTAGTAGTTTCACTAACACACTTTCCCCTAGATCAAGCTGACCCATTTATTCTGCCGCTTGTGTTGTCTTCTGTTGGATTCAGTACTGGACCTCTTCCACTCTGAATGATCTAATGTATCTACCATCATGCTCTGGAGCTGGGAATGGGCTGGCGTATTCAGCAGAGTAACTGTATGATAGTAAAGAGAGGATATTGAATTGACTATCTTCCCTCTTCCTCCTCTCTCGTCTGTTCTCTCCTTCCTTCTCTTTCCCCACTCTCCTCTCGTCTGTTCTCTCCTTCCCTCTCTTTCCCCCCTCTTGTCTGTTCTCTCCTTCCCTCTCTTTCCCCCCCTCTTGTCTGTTCTCTCCTTCCCTCTCTTTCCCCCCTCTCTTCTGTTCTCTCCTTCCCTCTCTTTCCCCCCCTCTCTTCTGTTCTCTCCTTTGCTCTCTTTCCCCACTCTCCTCTCGTCTGTTCTCTCCTTCCCTCTCTTCCCCCACTCTCCTCTCTTCGTTTCTCTCCTTCCCTCTCTTTCCCCCCTCTCTTCTGTTCTCTCTTTCCCCCCCTCTCGTCTGTTCTCTCCTTCCCTCTCTTTCCCTCCTCTCTTCTGTTCTCTCTTTCCCCACTCTCCTCTCGTCTGTTCTCTCCTTCCCTCTCTTTCCCCCCCTCTCGTCTGTTCTCTCCTTCCCTCTCTTTCCCTCCTCTCTTCTGTTCTCTCCTTCCCTCTCTTTCCCCACTCTTCTCTCCTTCCCTCTCTTTTCCCCCTCTCATCTGTTCTCTCCTTCCCTCTCTTTCCCCACTCTCCTCTCTTCTGTTCTCTCCTTCCTTCTCTTAACCCACTCTTCTCTCCTTCACACCCCCCCCACCCTTCTCTCCATCCCTCTCTCCCTGGTCTTTTCTATCATTCCCGCTGGCTGGCTTGGCGTTACTCTTGCACAAGCCCATTACTGTGTAGACTTGCTGGGTTGAATCCCAGCCAATGAGTGGACAACTGAAACTAGAGATGCCAAAATGTCAGTGGAACAAATGGAGTGACGCCCTGAACTTAATGTGAAGCCACACACACTAGAACATATGGTTCACATTCTCTTAATGAACCCAAATGATTCCAAATGTCTTTTTTGTCTTGATGTTTTGTCCGTGTAATCTCTTTATGGAGATGACCGGTAGTGATTGAACTGAGAGCTGCTGTGTCGTGTGCAGGCTGTCTCAGCCTGCCCAGCAGCTGTCCTGGATACGCTGTCCCTTAAGACCACACATGAGAGATTTAATTGATTGAATTATCTTCCATTGTCTTAAGTTAAGAGTAAGCATTCATTGGTATACAATTACTTTAAATCTAACTAGCAGTGCATGTGACTGTAACTGTCATGACACAAGGCGAGACCCAGATGTGGACACAGGAGGCAGATGGTTGGAGTCTTACCATGTTTATTAATCCAAAAGGGGTTAGGCGAGAGAATGGTTGTGGACAGGCAAAAAGGTCAAAACCAGATCAGAGCCCAGGAGGTACAGAGTGGCAGAGAGGCTTGTGGTCAAGGCAGGTACAGAGTCCAGAAACAGGCAAGGGTCAAAACCGGGAGTACCAGAAAAAGGAGAATCGCAAAAAGCAGGAGAACGGGAAAGATGGCTGGTTGACTGGGAAAAACTTACAAGATGAACTGGCACAGAGAGACAGGAAACACTGCATTTCTCTTTGTCTCTGTTAGTATGTGGTTTGGATGAGTCTTGAAACACATTGTCATCACCTCACTCCTCCCCGCTCTCTCCTCCACCCCTCCCACCTTTGTCCTTGTTCTTTCTTTCCCCCTCTATCTTGACCCTCTCCCATTTCTCAACATCCCTCACTCAAAACCCCTCCTCTTCCCCCTCTTTCTCATTTCTCCTCATCCCTCTCTCAAACCCCCTTTCTCATTTTTCATTTATCCTATTCCCTCTCTCAAACCCCCTCTCTTTCTCATTTCTCCCCTTCCCTCTCAAACCCCCTCCCCCTCTCTTTCTCATTTCTCATTTCTCCTCTTCCCTCTCTCAAACCCCCTCTCTTTTTAATTTCTCCTCTTCCCTCTCTCAAACCCCCTCTCTTTTTAATTTCTCCTCTTCCCTCTCTAAAACCCCCTCCCCCCTCTCTTTCTCATTTCTCATTTCTCCTCTTCCCTCTTCCTTCTCTCAAACCCCCTCCCCCTCTCTTTCTCATTTCTCCTCTTCCCTCTCTCAAACCCCCTCCCCCTCTCTTTCTCATTTCTCCTCTTCCCTCTCTCAAATCCCCTCCCCCTCTCTTTCTCATATCTCCTCTTCCCTCTATGAAACTCTCTCCCCCTTATGCCCCTACCCATCTCTGCCCATCTCTCTTCCTCTCATCTCTCTGCCCATCTCTCTTCCTCTCATCTCTCTCCCACTCTCTCTCCCTGTGTGTTTTGTGGTCTTGCTGTCTCAGTGTAATGTGATCCAGCAGCAGTGCTGACTGCCCCCTGCTCTGGCACGGCAACACACTCTCTGCTCTGGTTGCTAGGCAGCTGATCTGAGACCAGTCCTCTCCTCAGTGCACCTCCCTCGCCGGCCCGTCTGGCTCCTTCCAAAAAGTGCAGAGGGGATGGTAGCACCGTGACACCAATCCTAATGCCACACTCAATCACAGGCCACCAGGCAGGCAGGAGACACCCAGTTAACCCCTCGAATCTTCTAGGTTTTGAGAGGATAGGTAGAGGCTCATCTGACGAGAGTACGGCAGACTGTAGTGTAAGTGTACACAGCCAGGGAGTTGGGCTAGTCGGGTTAGCTGTGGACCGGTGCACAAACATAAACAATAACACTTTGGTTGCTCCAGCAAATTTGCTTTATGATGCCTTCTTGGGCTGTATTTGTGTTAAAACATTGCATGCACTTTTGCAGCTCTCTGTATCACTACCTGAGTGTAGGCCACAGTGTGTGACTAGCGCAGTGGGCTAGTTGTTGGAAGGTTGCCCAGGTGTTGGAGATCAGTAGGGTAGGAGCTATGGTTATTGGTTAGTAACAGAGTGTTATCTTGCTGGGTAGGTAGGAGTCATGTGCTGCTGTGGTGTTGCTCCATTTGGTGGTGGAAGAGGATGGTCTTAGACTTACTTCATAGTGGCCCCATATAGGGACCCATTTTCTGTCCAAAAACAGCCTTCTGATGCACTTGTGGGTTTGCGACAACAGTTTTTGTTATTTTTGTGCATAAATGGAACCACGTTGGAGCCGCCCGGACTCCTTTAGGGGACGGAGTTAAAAATCACATCGCTAAGGCCCTTTCTTGGTTGGTGCATTAAAAGTGTAACACCCACAGAAGCACGGAAAGTTGACATGGATATGAGTTGCATTTTGCTGAGATGTAGGCTCTGTTTTGTCCCACAGGCACAGTGTCTGCATTGAAATGATAACTGTTGTTAACAAGATCTACCCCTGATATGTGATGCCTAATAGCATTAACCCCCCTCTCTCTCCTTCTCTCTCTTCCTACCCCACGTCTCTCTCTCCTTCTCTCTCTTCACCCCCCACATCTCTCTCTTCCTACCCCACGTCTCTCTCTCCTTCTCTCTCTTCACCCCCCACATCTCTCTCTTCCTACCCCACGTCTCTCTCTCCTTCTCTCTCGTCCTCTTTCTATCTCTCTGTAGAAGTACCGGTACCAGGATGAGGAGACGCCCCCCTTGGAGCACAGTCCAGCCCATCTGGGTCAAGGGAAAAGTGCTGAAATGCTTCACATGAGTGACAAGAACCTCGCCGCCATGGAGGCAATGCATGGCTACACGCCGCACACACACATCTCCCCTATCAAGGTAGGACGCACACACATTTTTATAACTACACACCACACACATCTCCCCTTTAAAGAAGGACACACAGACAATCACATCGAACACATCCCCCAATGCATGGTACCACCCACACACAGACACGGCTGTCACACTGGGCGCACATACAAGGTGTTACTTACAAAAATAGCCCACATCTCACCCAGCAGGATCAACTAACTGTGTGTCATACAACAACACATCCATTTCGGACAGTTTGACTCTCTGCTCTCTTCCGTCTCTCTGCTCTGGGAGAGATGTAGCCCGTCGATCCACCCCACTTGCTTACAGCTCCACTAGGGCTGCGGGAGATGGCTCAGGAGAACATACCTGTCTTAATCTACACCGGAAGTCCGTCCGACCCTAGTGCAACTGTAAGCAAGCTGGTCGGATCTGTGGCTAGAGAGAGATTGTGAGCGCTAAGCTCCGAGACAAGGAGAATATAGAGGCTACAGTAAAGCTCGTGGGCACGCAGCCAAAGGACACTACTGACATGAGTACAAGCGTGAACGCAGTCACCTTACAGCACATTAATACTAACAGCACATTAATGGGTGTATATGGGTGATTCTACAGAAGTGGTGCAAATTGCAGTCCCACCCCCCCAAAAAAAACAATTTAAATAAACAGTTAGGTCTCCAAACTTAAGACATTTATTTACATCATGATATGTTCTAATTCAGGGTCCGGTGATTTTTTTGGGTGGTACCCCCGTCCGTCCCCCCGTCCCCGTCCCCCCCTCAGCCGTTTTTTGGTTAAAAAAAATTTGAAAGTGACATATCATTATTATTATTATTATTATATATATTATTCGAAAGCCAGAGTACTTGTCTTTTTGGAAATCGAACTCAAATCTTACTGCTGGCGTTGTCATAAAATGTCCCTCCCCCACCGCCCCTCCCCATAAAGCTCAGAAATGATGCGCTATGGTCATGTTCATAGAGTATGCAATCTAGTTCAAGTCCCCAAAAGTATGCATGGAAAGGGTACATCCTGACGGTCATTGTAAAGCAATGCATTTCCTTCTCCGTCCACGTGACCTTGCATGCATCTGCCACATGCACCGTCGATCTATCTTATCGTTTGCAATAGTTAAAGTGAATGGGAAAAGAAGTTTGAAGCTTGTCTTATTTCAACAACAAAAATAACTCCATAACTTGACAGCCCTGACTGCTAAGATCCTTTTAAGATGTCAGGCTTGAAATGTGACCCGTTTGACTCACTACCCAGTTGGCCAAGAGACGTCATGTGATCTCCTACTGCCATCTAGTGGACGAGCTGGGAATCAGACAGGGGATATATTTACATCAATGGATAGGTAGACTGACGCTTTCGACCTCATATGTATGTCATTCCTGTAAGACACGTTGCACAAGCAATGTTCCTATGGGAATATGCACATGTTTAGAGCACCACAATAAGGCTTTCGACGTGGCACGTCATAGGATGCCACCTTTCCAACAGGTCAGTTTGTCCATTTTTTGCCCTGCTAGAGCTGGCCTGGTCAACTGTAAGTGCTGTTATTGTGAAGGGGAAACGTCTAGGAGAAACAACGGCTCAGCCGCGAGGTGGTAGGCCACGTAAGCTTACAGAATGTGACCGCCAGGTGCTGAAGTACGTAGCGCGTAAAGATGGTCTGTCCTCGGTTGTAACACTCATGTTCGAGTTCCAAACTGCCTCTGGAAACGACATCAGCACAAGAACAGTTAGACGGGAGCATGGGTTTCCACGGCCGAGCAGCGGCACACAAGCCTAACATCACCATGCGCAATGCCAAGTGTCTGCTGGAGTGGTGTAAAGCTCGCCGCCATTGGACTCTGGAGCAGTGGAAGCACGAACTCTGGAGTGATGAATCACGCTTCACCATCTGGCAGTCCAATGGATGAATCTGGGTTTGGCTAATGCCAGGAGAACGCTACCTGCACCAATGCATAGTGCCCACTGTAAAGTTTGGTGGAGGAGGAATAATGGTCTTGGGCAGTTTTTCATGGTTCGGGCTAGGCCACTTAGTTCCAGTGGGGTGAAATCTTAATGCTACAGCACACAATGACATTCTAGATTAGTCTGTGCTTTCAACTTTGTGGCAACAGTTTGGGGAATGTCCTTTCCTGTTTCAGCATCACAATGCCCCCGTGCACAAAGCGAGGTCCCTACAAACCGATTTGTTTGTCGAGATTGGTTTGGAAGAACTTGACTAGCCTGCACAGAGCCCTGACCTCAACCCCATCAACCACTTTTGGGATGAATTGGAACTTCTGAAAATTGTCTGAAAAGGTATACTTATAATAATAACAACCCTCCTTTTTACTTGATCTTATTGTTATGATGAAAATTATTATTGTGATCATCATTATAATAATAAGTGATGTCGTTATTATTAGTAGGCTTTGTATAGTAGCCTTCTATAACTGCCATCGAGCTGTAGGCCTAAGAGCACATCCTGTTTAGTCTTAATACCATACCTTACTTAGGCCTATATTTCATTATATAGGCTACTGTATCAATCGATCATTCATTCGTTCATGCCATCACACAGCATACGAGTCATTCATGAAGTGAAAGGTAACCAAGCATTTTAGTTGTAAAATAAAATGACAAAGTGACCATTGAATAATTAGCATAAACAATAAATAGGCCTAAACTGTTCCATTTTCGGGAATTGCATTCGCGAGTGATGGCGACTGTTTTCAGTCGTTGCTTTAATGAAGGCTTTACAACAACAAAAAAACATTCAAAAGTTACAACGGACTCTCTGCTACACTGTGTTGTTTACATTGTTCAAAATGGTCAGAGAGATTATTATTGTCATCTAACAGCACCTGAGCAACCACAACATGGACAGCGTGATAAATACTGTTGATGTTCTGTGGTGGTCGCTGCTGCAGCAGAGAGAGAGAGAGAGAGACTTTCACAGTAAGAAGTTCACTACCTAACATCTACAATATCAATAAATATTTTAAGTACAGTTTTAGGACAAAACAAATATGTGTTTGCTGGGATGTACATCAGTCCAAATGAAAGATACTCCGCCTATGTTAACTATAAGAATTCTTTCGAGTCGATAATAAGTCAAAGTTGTCCAAAATGAAGCAGTCACAATGGAAACAATTGACATCATTGAGATATATAGAGGACTCATCTTTGTATCGGGGCGGCAGGGTAGCCTAGTGGTTAGAGCGTTGGACTAGTAACCGAAAGGTTGCAAGTTCGAATCCCCGAGCTGACAAGGCACAAATCTGTCGTTCTGCCCCTGAACAGGCAGTTAACCCACTGTTCCTAGGCCGTCATTGAAAATAAGAATTTGTTCTTAACTGACTTGCCTAGTAAAATAAAGGTAAAATAAAGAAAGAAAAATGATGGCGTCTGTGACAGCACGAGCAGGCAGCGCCATTGAGGCTATTTCCAACTGCTCTACCAACTGAGCTACAGAGGACCACCATGTGGGTAGTGGACAAGTACACACTTCAGGAAAAAGTGTAGAGAATTGAGATGCATAGCCAGCAGAGGGGGCTCCAATCAGCCCAAACATTGACATCTATTTGACCAAACCATAGATGTCTATAATGTGTTATACTTCTTTCACTTCTTCTGTACTGTACTGTACTGTGCTCTACTCTACTGTACTATACTGTATAGAGTGAGGCAGGTAGCTTAGCAGTTAAGAGCATTGGGCCAGTAAAGGAAATCCCCGAGCCGACTAGGTTAAAAATATGCCGATGTGCCCTTGAGCAAGGCACTTAACACGAATCGCTCCTGTATGTCGCTCTGGATAAGAGCTTCTGCTAAATGACTCAAATTTAAATGTGCTGTACTGTACTCGAGTTTACTCTACTTGAGTTTCTTACAATTGAAGAAAGGACCCCTGGACTATTGCCTTGACCTTGTCATGGTTTCAACTCACTGCGTCTGGATCTGGATCTTGGGACCAATGTCCTGGTACACACACACATATTAATCTTGGTCTTGGCTCCAAACCATAGGCAAGCCAATTTGAAGAAGACAGAGCTCTCTGATCATTGGCTGATCACACCCAACCCATAGGAATCCCCACCCAGTTGACTACTTTCAAATGGTGGAAGCCCTCAATGGCAATAGCTATACTTAAAGGAGTTGTACCCATACAGAGTCCTCTATTTATGATTGACACTTGACACCGAAACGGCTGTTATTTTTTTATTTTTTTTTGTGAGATTGCAAATTGATTAGATGCATAAGTAATTCAATCAATCAACAGGTTTCAGATTCATACAGTCAACACTGAACATTTTACAGAGAACAATAGAGATGATGTTTATCTTAATTCAATTGTAAGGTTTAGAAAATCAGGTTAAAAGTCATCTTTTTACTATTTTGTTCATTTGGTATGCAAATACAATTTATTAAATTAATCTGTAATAGGTTCATCCAAATGATCACTACTGTGCATTATTCTCTCTTTATTGCAACTTTGTCACAGTTTCAGTAGTTTCACAGTTTCAGTTTCACACATTTAGTGGGGTGGTAAGCTATTCAGGTAAAATGTCAAATATGCAGCGCAAAATATGTGTGTGTGTATTATATGACATGTGTTGGAAGACTTGTGCTGGACGTTTGGGAGGAATAGGTCATAAATAACTTCGAACACCCAATGTGCACCACTTCTGTTCAATGACCCATATGCACAGACACGAGCACACACATGTATACACACCCAGATTATATTTTCGTTGTCGAAGGGATACCAGGCACCTTCCTCTCTGATCTATACAGAATCGTCTATTTCTATCACTCGACATCCTTTTCCTGTCCTTCTTTCTCTCCCTCGGTGCGTTCTCTCTCGGGAAACATGCATTCACATCCGTCTATGCTTCTGTGACCGACGTTCACACTGTGCCAGTGTGCCTCGGTCAATCTGTGTGCTGGATTTCTTTTTGTGTACTCTGACGTGATGTGATATGATATGTGATATAATATAATCCGCCTTTTCCTGGATTTATTTGTGATCCAGTAGGCAGGAGGGGAGAGTCAAGGACCGTGAAAAAAAACGATCGCAAACCGTATCAAAGTTGCTTGAGAGAAAGATCATTAGGACTTCACTGAGAATGTCTACGATGTCACGTTTGGAATTTTGCGATATGACGTCAGCGAAACATCATCAGCCCAGTTGAATTGTCCTACACTCCCTGTCCAAAGGAGCTAAGGGGACTTGATGTCTCTTCTTTCTTTCTTTTTTTACTTCTTTGTAGATGCTGCTCGTATCAAACGCCCCTCCGTGGGACTGTCTGGTTAGTATAGATTTAGGCTGGATTAGATTATCACTGATTCAGGTTGTGGTGTTGCCGATAATACGCCACCTGCATTTGTGTTGTTGGGACAAATCAAATCCAATAACCTTTGATTGGTCCCGTATACATATTTTGTAGATGTTATTGCGGGGTTATAGGGAAACGCTTATGTTTCTAGCTCCAACAGTGCAGGGTCTACCTAACAACAGAAAACGCCAATCGCACAAAAAAAATTAAAAAGAAAGGTATGAAGAAAGATATAAATATTAGAACGAGCAATGTCAGAGTGAGGAATATAAATATATATGTATATGATGGTGTACAGTATGTAGACATTATGGACAGTATATGAATAGAAAAGGTGTGTACAGCAGTAGTTAAAGTGCATTCGGAAAGTATTCAGACCCCTTCCCTTTTTCCACATTTTGTTACTTTACAGCCTTATTCTAAAATGTATTGAGTACATTTTTCCCCTCATCAATCTACACACAACACCCCAAAAATGACAAAGCGAAAAGTAGGTTTTTAGAATTCTTTGCAAAAGTATTACAAATAAAAATTATTCAGACCCTTTGCTATGAGACTCAGTATTGAGCTCAGGTGCATCCTGTTTCCATTGATCACCCGTGAGATGTTTCTACAACTTGGAGTCCACCTCTGATAAATTCAATTGATTGGACATGATTTGGAAAGGCACACACCTGTCTATATAAGGTCCCACAGTTGACAGTGCATGTCAGAGCAAAAACCAAGACATGAGGTCGAAGGAATTGTCCGTAGAGCTCCGAGACAGGATTGTGTCGAGGCACAGAACTGGTGAAGGGTACCAAAAAATGTCTGTAGCATTGAAGGTCCCCAAGAACACAGTGACCTTCATCATTCTTAAATGGAAGAAGTTTGGAACCACCAAGACTCTTCTTAGAGCTTGCCACCCAGCCAAACTGAGCAATCGGGGGAGGAGGGCCTTGGTCAAAGAGGTGACCAAGAACCTGATGATCACTCTGACAGAGCTCCAGAGTTCCTCTGTGGCGATGGGAGAACCTTCCAGAAGGACAACCATCTCTGCAGCACTCCACCAATCAGGTCTTTATGGTAGAGTGGCCAGACGGAAGCCACTCCTCAGTAAAAGGCACATGACAGCCCACTTGGAGTTTGCCAAAAGGCACTTAAAGGTCTCTCAGACCATGAGCAACAAGGTTCTCTGGTCTGATGAAACCAAGATTGAACTCTTTGGCCTGAATGCCAAACGTCATGTCTGGAGGAAACCTGGCACCATCCCTACGGTGAAGCATGGTGGTGGCAGCATAATGCTGTAGGAATGTTTTTCAGCGGCAGGGACTGGGAGACTAGTCGGTATTGAGGGAAAAATGAATGGAGAAAAGTACAGAGAGATTCTTGATGAAATCCTGCTCCAGAGCACTCAGAACCTCAGACTTGGGTGAAGGTTCACCTTCCAACAGGACACCGACCCTAAGAAAACAGCCAAGACAATGCAGGATTGGCTTCGGGACAAGTCTCTGAATGTCCTTGAGTGGCCTAGTCAGAGCCCAGACTTGAACCCGATCGAGTATCTTTGGAGAGACCTGAAAATAGCTTTGCAACAATGCTCTCCATACAACCTGACAGAACTTGAGAGGATCTGCAGAATGGGTGAATCTCCCCAAATACAGGTGTGCCAAGCTTGTAGCATCATTTCCAAGACTCAAGGCTGTAATCACTGCCAAAGGTGCTTCAACAAAGTACTGAGTAAAGGGTCTGAATACTAATGTAAATGTAATATTTCAGTTTTAGATTTTTTTTTTATACATTTGCAAAAGTATATTTAAAAAAACGTTATTTGCTTTGTCATTATGGGGTGTTGTGTGTAGATTGATGAGGAACACATTTTTTCAAATACATTTTAGAATCAGGCTGTAACGTAGCAAAATGTGTAAAAGGGTCTGAATACTTTCCGAATGCACTGTATATAGGATGAGCCTTGACTAGAATACAGCATATGCAAATGAAGTGGATAAACAACATGTGAACTTTCTTAAATTGACCAGTGTTCAATAACGACATAACGACAAATTGAAAACTTGTTTTTAAACATTTGTGCACATTTCTTGAAAATGAAATACAGACATATATCATTTACATAAGTATTCACACCCTAATCAATTCTTTGTATAAGCATCTTTGGCAGCAATTACAGAGTCTGTCTGTATCTGGTCTCTAAGAGCTTTCTAAACCTGGATTGTACAACATTTGCCCATATTATTCTTTTCAATATTCTTCAAGCTCTGGTACATTTGTTGTTGATCATTGCTAGACCATCCATTTTCAGGTCATTGATTTTCAAGTAGATTTAAGTCAGGTTTTCCTCTTGGATTTTGCCAGTGCTTAACTCCATTCCATTTCATTTTTATCCTGAAAAACTCCCCAGGCCCTAAACCATTACAAGCATATCCATAACATGATGCAGACACCACTATGCTTGAAAATATGGAGAGTGGTACTTAGTAATGTGTTGTATTGGATTTGCCCCAAACATAACACTTTGTGTTCGGGACATAAAGTTAATTGCTTTGTCACATTTTTTGCAGTTTTACTGCAAACAGGATGCATGTTTTGTAATATTTGTATTCTCTGCAGGCTTCCTTCTTTTCACTCTGTCAATTAGGTTAGTGTTGTGGAGTAACTAAAATCAGTAACTACATCCATCCAGTAACTACATCCGTTTTCTCCTATCACAGCCATTCGACTCTCGAACTGTTTTAAAGTGACCATTGGCCTCGTGAAATCCCTGACTGGTTTCTATCCTCTCCGGAAACTGAATTAGGAAGGACGCGTGTGATTTTGTACTGACTGGGTGTATTGATACACCATCCAAAGTGTAATTAATAACTTCATCATGCTCAAAGGGATATTCAATGTCTGCTTTTCATCTACCAATAGGTAGCATTAGCATCCGAAGCATTGGAAAACCTCCTTGGTCTTTGTCGTTGAATCTGTGTTTGAAATTCACTGCTCGACTGAGGGACCTTATAGATAATTGTATGTGTGGGGTACGGAGATAATTTTAGTCATTAAAAAAAATATGTTTAAACATGCAACTTATGTGAGTATGTGAGTTGTTAAGCACATTTTTACTCCTGAACTTGTTTAGGCCATAACGAAAGGGTTGAATACTTATTGACTCAAGACATTTCAGCTTTACTTTATTATATATATATATATATATATATATATATATATATATATATATATATATATATATATTTGAGCACCGGGTGATAGCTGGCTAGTAACAGTAACTGAAGTTTAGGGCAGTGTACTGGGCGGAGGCCTGCTAGTAATGATTATTTAACAGTCTTTTGGCCTGGAGATAGAATCTGTTTTTCAGTCTCTCGGTTCCAGCTTTGATGCACGTGTTCTGTCGCTGCCTTCAAGATGGTAGCGGGGTGGACAGGCCGTGGCTCGGGTGGCTGAGGTCCTTGATGATCTTCTTGGCCTTCCTGTGACACCGGGGGCACAAAGTGGTGCAGGTGCGAGGTTACTGCACCTGCACCACTTTGTTGCCTCCACTTTGAGACCGTTAGATCCGTTATCACGGTCTCATTTGCCCCCTCGTGTGTTAAGAAAGAGGAACAGCAACTCAATTTCTGCACGGGAGAAACTGAATTGACTGCAGGCGAAATGTTCCGTTTGTTGACATCAAAAACAATTACAAGTCCGGCTTTAATGGTACAATAATCATCACTGGTCCTCAATGTTTATTTTAAAATGGATAACTCCGGTCCTAGTTGCTGATTGGACGAGGAGAGATCAAGTCGTTATACAGTTTAGAATCTGGAATGCTACACCCCATGGCAGGAATAATGATAGTGACTGCAGGTTTTTTGTGTTTTTATTTAATATTGTTTTTGCACAAAACCTGATTGCATTTCCACGTCCATGTCCCGATTCCATTCTTGTTTCCCGCCTTCTTATCGCCTGGCTTTCCCTCTCTTTCTTACCACTCTGCCTTGTTTGAACAAACAATACTAACCCCCTTCTATTCCAGTTGAATAATTGTATAATCCTTCCTTTGTTTACTTACGTCACTCCTCCTCCTCCTGGTTTGGGGTTGGGCACTTCTTCTCTCTGTATGTTCACCTGCCCACCACTCTGCAATATAACCTCTCAGTGTATTGCCTTAATATTACTCACCTCCCATTTAATACTATTTTATCCCGACTCGCTTTCTTTGCTGTGCTAATACCGATTCCTCTCAGTTCACCCCCTTCCTTGTTTCTTACTTCCTCACCAGTAGTTACCCCTCCTCTTTACCCTTTACCCTCCTCTGTTGTTTTGCAGCCGGTGTTGATGTCGTCAGGCCACAATCCTATGTACACCTCTGCTGTTTCCACACTGGTAAGAGCACAGCACCTCCTGATGCTCACAGCGCTTCTGTTCTATCCTCACCATCATCATCGCAGTGGCTTTCTTACATCTTTACTTGTCATGTAATTGTGACATCAATAATGAGGTCATCTTCACTGTGGTCATAGTGCTCATCTGTGACATGTGAGCAGGAGTTAGAATGCTAGAATGTACATTAACCTTGAGATGATGGTCCAGAGGTCAGCCATGTTGGGCAGGGAGTTATTCAACCATGGTTTGCCAGTACTGTGTTAAGATTTTGTGTAAAACGATGACTGTGAAGAATGTATCTGCACTGTATGTATGTTAATTAGCTAGCCAGCCAGTTTTGAGGGAATGATTCCATTCATTTTTCACATTAACTGCCAGTATGCAAACATTCCATTTCAACAATGAAGTCAATCCACAACCAAACACTGGCTGGAATCAGTTGATGATAGGACTTAGACAAGTTGTGAATGCAACGTGTACTGCTATTGTATCAGATAATAGCACTGACAGCTTTCCAAGAAAACGACATCTCTTTACATATATTTTAGAGGCTATTCATACAGAAAATTGTTATAAAACCTGTATAAACTGTATTTATAATTATATTACTATATTTTAGGTTGACTATAATTCCAATACACAATTTCTGATAAATCATATGACTTACTTTTATTTTCCTGCTTAAGTAAAAGCAGGAAATGGATCCCCTATGCCTCTACTGTCATTCATTAAATTAGACTGGTTTTGGATTTCTCCCTGACCAAGATGTCTGCCATTTTTACCCCTTTATGGAAATTTGAGGGCATATGACATATCCCCTCTAGTAATGTAATAGGATCTCTATTGTATGTGATGTGGTCATAATGTGGTCATGCTCATACAGAACCATCATCTGGACTGGTCGTTCTCACATTGCAGATGATGTTTTTTGCTACAGAGCAGTATCCACTTAGCTAATGTCTGTGTATTTTTTTTATGTGTGGAGTTTCACTCTGATCTGAATCCAGGTGAAAAGCATGTGATAAGCTCCTAGTATTTTTATTTTGTGGTGAAAAGCAGGTTCTGACTAGAGGGAGTACAGCTACGACCGGAAGTGACGTTTTCGTAGCAGGTTAGGGTAATTTACTCAGCAGGTTAGGATCATTCACGTGACAGGTTAGGAGACTTAGGATAAGGTTGAGAAAATGTTTAGGGTTAGTTAAAACTCTCTCCTAACCTGCTACGAGAAGTAACTTCCAGTCGTAGCTGCACTCCCTCTAGTCCCAACTTGAGAAGGATTGGCTGCCTAGTCTATTTGACTGGCTGATTGCCAAGGTCAGTTGTGATACTGTGTAAATGATCTATCTGCATGATATGGAAATTTGGATAATCCTTCTGTGAAGTACTGTATATTTCAAAGGAGCTTTTGGCCAGGGCAGCAAGAATTGACTGTGGCCAGGAGGGGGCAGTGTTTAACTGTGGAATTATCATCTCTTTTTTTATAACCTTGAAAAGGTGACCATGCTGCATATGTTTAATGATGAGTTGAGTTGTGAACAAATTGAAGTTCCTGTTGGACCATTATTCTGGCATTGAGGCGTTCAGTTACTGTTCGATTGAACGTTAGAATTGGCAAAAAAAGTTACCTAAGAGTTACCTAAGTGACTTTGATGATGCCAGGCGCGCCAGCTTGGTCCCATAGACTAGACATTATATGGTAAACGTAAGGTTGCAAGTTGGAATCTAATCACGGACAACTTTAGCATTTTAGCTAATTGCCAACTTTTGAACTACTTACTACTCTTTGAGCTACTTTGCAACTACCTAGCATGTTAGCTAACCCTTCCCTCTAACCCTTAAACCTAACCCCTAACCCTAACCTCTAGCCTAGCCAACATTAGCCACCTAGCTAGAATTCGTAACATATCATACAAAAAGTGTGATGGCCTTCCATAAATTAATACATACCATACAAAACGTAACATATCATACTAAATGGAGTGTCTCGGATTTACATACAAAATAATATGAAATGCTTGGAGACCAGCTCGGGCACGCTGGTTCCAGTAGCTCAGAAATGGCCGGCGGCCTGTGCTTTTCACGCAGGATAGTGTCTAGAGTTTTCCAGAGAATGGTACAACAAACAAAAAACATTCAGCAGTCCTACAGCTCGTTGTAGAGAGGTCGGAGGAGAATGGCAGGAATTGTGCAAGCGAACAGGCAGGCCACAATCAGGCAAATAACGGCGCAGTACAACAGTGGCGTGCAGAACGGCATCTCGGAACACACAACTCATCGGTCCTTGTCACGGATGGGCTATTGCAGCAGACAACCACACCGGGTTCCAGTCCTATCAGCTACAAACAAGAAGTAGAGGCTCCAGTGTGCACGCGATCACCAACACAAGACAATTGAGGAGTGGAAAAATATTGCCTGCTCTGACGAGTCCCAGTCCCTGTTGCGTCATGCTGACGACAGAGTCAGGATTTGGCGTCCATGGCCCCATCCTGCCAGGTGTAAACGGTACAGGCTGGTAGTGGCGGTGTAATGGTGCGGGGAACGTTAAGTCCCTTAATAACAATTGAGCAATGTTTCCATGCCCAAATAATTCAGGCTGTTCTGGGACAAAGAGGGGTCCGACCTGGTACTAGATGGTGTACCTAATAAACTGGCCACTGAGTGTATATGCAGCTCATTAGAAATGTAGAAGGCAGGAAGGGTGAGGAGGGAGTGAGGAAAAAAAAGGTTTTAACACATTTATCCCCATATGGTGTGTGTGTGTGTGTGTGTGTGTGTGTGTGTGTGTGTGTGTGTGTGTGTGTGTGTGTGTGTGTGTGTGTGTGTGTGTGTGTGTGTGTGTGTGTGTGTGTGTGTGTGTCAATATGGGCTGGGGTGTGATGCTGCATTGTGTAGAGTGCGCCTTAGGGATTCACCTCCCCAGACAGTCAGCAGTGATCCAATAAATTCTATCTCCCCCAACAAACGTACACCCGCACCCACACACTCTTGCCTCTGCATTGACAGGAAGACATTGATGTAGTTTTATAGGCAGATGGCAGCAGTTGTGGTGTCGTTGGCTGCTTGGTGCTTAAACGTGCTCAGTTTGCAAACAACACTGAGGACTCCTGCCCTATTCTGCACTGTTCTTATGCTTTATGGGTAGGATCGCCTCAGGAAGCACTGCAGTGGGTTGGCATGGCAACGGGAGATGGCCCTGCCCTTACAAAAAAAAAATAACGTGAAAAACAAAACACGTGGTTTTTGGACACGTGAACATATCACAAAAAAAAATGTTATTCTCGTCACAAGTGAAAGGTGGTGTTAACACGTGAACTCTAAATGTAAGACTTGTGAAAATATGGTTCCGCGTCAAAATTAAGATCAACCCGTCAAACCGCAAATTTGACGTTTTTTTGTAAGGATGCTGGCTTTAACCCTCCTCCTTAGTTATGGAGATGACGGCACCAGCGTCACGGTGCTTTGGCTTGGAGCCCTTAAGACTGTTTTCAGTCTGAGATCTAAAACAGGTCTGAATTAGACCTGTTTATGATAGGGCCTTCTGACAGGAATTTGACGGATTTCAAATTCAGCGATAATCCAATGGGGTGTTTTTGTTTTATTAACCCTTCTTTATACATGATTATATTGATCCTTATTACCCAATTCTACTCCCCCCATCCACTGCACTACACTGAACATTAGCCTACTTTACTCACTACACTATACTGTTCTATCACTCAACTGCCCCCCCCCCACCCTCTGCTCAGCATCCTCCCTCTCTCCCTCGCCTCCCATGTAATGTATGCCATTAGAGTTCAGTCGTTTGACCCTCAGATTAACTGCCATGTTTGGGTTACAGTAAAGTAACCCAGTCATTTATTTCTGCAGGAATTCAATTAAAAATGTTCTCTAGTGTATTCCACCGGGGCCCTGCATTCTCCCTATTCCCTGCCTCTCTCCTCCCCTCCCTCTTTCTCTCTGCACTCCTCTCTGTATCTGACTTGTATATTCATTTTCTCCATCTTCCTTACTTTTCTTTAATAAATGTTTAAAGGCGTCCCTGCAGCTCCAATGTAATTACTGTGCAGGAGCAGCTTGGGTCTACTGGGGAGGGGAGAGGAGAGAGCAGAGGAAGGCAAAGACGATGCGCACTAGAAGAGGAGAGAATCGTCAGCATTAGATAGGCGAGGGGGGATCGTAGTGGGAGGGAGAGTAGAGAGTAGAGTGGGCCCTGTAATTGGAAGTGAGAGAAAATGAGGTAAGAGGGGGAGAAAGCTATTGTATTTACCAAAGTGAGGCTGTCAGCGCTGCGTGTTCTTACATAACTCTTGTGCTTGTGTGTGTGAACGCGTGCACTTGTGCATATATACTGAGTGTACAAGACACCTTCTTAACCTTCCACTCTACAAGGTGTCGAAAGCGTTTCGCAGGGATGTTGGCCCATGTTGACTCCAATGCTTCCCACAGTTGTGTCAAGTTGTCTGGATGTCCTTTGGGTGGTGGACCATTCTGGATACACGTGGGAAACTGTTGAGTGTGAAAAACCCAGCAGCGTTGCAGTTCTTGACTCATTCCGGTGAAGCCTGGCACCTACTACCGTACCCCGATCAAAGGCCCTTAAATCTTTTGTCTTGCCCACTCACCCTCTGAATGGCACACACACACAATGACTATGTCAGCTTTGCATGTCCTTACATAACTCCCATGTGTACGTGTGTGTGCATGTGTGAGTGTGTGCGCTTGTGTGTGTGTGTGTGTGTGTGTGTGTGTGTGTGTGTGTGTGTGTGTGTGTGTGTGTGTGTGTGTGTGTGTGTGTGTGTGTGTGTGTGTGTGTGTGTGTGTGTGTGTGTGTGTGCACTTATGCATTTACTTAGCGCTCCATCTCTGTCCTGTGTTGCTGTCCATGGTGCTTACTTTATTGACTGCAGCAGAGTGGGGAGGAAGTGAGGAGGGAAGGGGAGGACACAGACATAACAGAGAGAGAGAGAGAGCGAGAGAGAAAGAGAGAGAGAAAGAAACAGAATATTGAATTAAACGTTAAAGATGTGCTCTCTGGTCCCAGTGATACTGTAGTAAAGTGACAGCCCTGTAGAGTCGGACAAGCTTGGAAGTGGAGCACTGTCAAACTCAGCTCAGACAGACAGACTGACTGGCTGACAGACATACAGACTGGCGCTGCCTGCTAGAGAGGACTAGCTCATTGGAAGGCTGCATGTCTGCCGTACATACTGCCGTACATACTGCACTGCAAATGGGATAACACTGTGTAAATCGCTCGGATGGTCGAGTGGGTTGCTACTATACCATGTTTAGTTGATGAGTGGTGCAGATTGCGCTTTGAGCAGACCACGGGGATATTAAACATGTATGACCAATCATATTGCAGTGTGTTTCACTTTAGATTAAAATGTCAATTTAGGTTTATCACCCCTTGTGCCATAGTCCCCACCCCAACCCCAGCTCTACCCTCTTCAAACATCGACACCACTAACACAATCAACACCCCTCCCCCGCCATCATAATTGCCATAAAACTTTCCCACTTCCCCTTCCCCGGGGTGGGGGTGCAGCAGCCGCTGCAGCAGCATAAACTGTATATCAGTGAGCACAGGACAAGGGTAAAGAGACAGGGGATATTCGCTCAGGAGAGAGAGAGACTACAGCGGGCTGTTGTAAAGCGGAGGATGGAGCTCGAAGGGAGACACCGGTCGCGCACCTCAGAATAAAGAATAACCCGTTTTAGATCAGAACGAGACATCCAGAAGACGAATGTGTTTTTAGCTTGTTTTCCCAAATTAGATGCAGATGCAAATACGTAGCCCGGTCGTAGGCTTGGCTATTTTGACAGCTGTTCAAAATAGCGCTATTGCTCATATTTGAACAGTAGGTGAATTATCAGACCGACAGGTAGGCTATACAATCCCACCCAAACCGCCGTGTTGAGGATTCCTCTAATGACCGACTCCACACTTGGATTACACAGCAGAGCAGGGGGTGGAAGGAACATTGTCGCCGGAGTCCAAACTCTATTCCGCCTCTCCAGAGTTATTTTTGGTACCCAGCCCGGGACTGTGGTACCCCCGGATTTAAAAGTGTTTGTCTGGCTTTGAATGTAAAGCTATCTGCCTTCCCAGCCCAATGCTTGATATCAGGGGTATTGTTGACATTTTTTTCTTTCTATTGTTGAAGTAGGCTGGCCTAATTCTGCATTAGTTGAAAGTGCATGTTTAGTATGAGGTTATTTTAAAAGTATTTTTCACTTACATCGAGATATTCCCAGGCTATACCGATATTCCTAGTAATGTTGTCATGTGGCAGACAAACTGCCTTGATATAATATGGGTTTATGAATTTGTCATGTTTTTTTGAGAGGAAACGCCCCTTGAGAGCACCTCCTCTCTTCTCTCTCTGCCACCCACTTATCCGGCTCGTCCATCATTTTGGGAGGTGAACGGTGTTTGTTAGGATCCCCACGGCGGCTCAGTGTTCAGCACTCAGGCAGGATGTTCGTCTCCGTGTGGTATGCCAAAAAAATGGGCCGGCGGTTCATCAACAACGTCCGGAAAGCCAAGAAGCATCCGCATCATATAATGGTAGGCACCAATTAGAAGTGGTTGTTGACTGACTGGTTTGATGATAGATTTGTCACATACAGCTATGTCATGTTGATATTTGGTATGGTTTCGGTGGTTCCCTGTGGATTTTGAAAATGGGAATGTATCTGATGTTATCTCAATGAAAAATTGAAGTTTGTGTTGTTTCTATGGAAATATATATGATAGATCGGTTTGTGTAATGTAATATTGATCATAGACATCCATTTAAATTTGTGCTGCACCTTGAGTGAAGGCTTATTCCGAAGCATCTCTAGATAAACTGCTTTATGGAGTCAAAAAACTGAATTGGTATGGTCATATGGTCCATGTCTGTTCCAGCACTTGTAAGTCTGACTCTCATCAAAAGCTTTGTTTGGTTACCAGTTTATCAGGATGGTCAACTCTCTGTCCAGAATGTCAAATGGAAACACTTATGCTGGCCAGATAGGGAGAAATTATAAACTCTATTTCTTGAGTGAGACTTTTCTCAATTCAGTGGATGGTTTCTTTCATGGATTTGTTAAACATTTGCTAATATTGGCACTTACAAACATAACGCTTGGATTTCTGGATTGAGGATATAGCAGCCACACATTTGGCCTCTGAGAAATGCGTGAATCACAGACCCTATGTCCCAATAATGTGGTAAAGTCTTCCTTTGTGGCTCCTCTTTGTACGCTGTAGCGTAGCCCGTGTCTGTGTATGTGTGGGAGTATATTGTGCTCAAAACTCTCTGACCAAATCCTTTGAGTCCCTTCTGTTGTAACAAAGTGATGCTACGCATTTGTCATTTACAGCTTCAGTGTGCAGGGAAAGTGTAGGAGGCCCTTATCTCGCTCTCGCTCTCTCTTAAACACAAACACATGCAGCATTACACACATGTGGCACACCCTATGGCTTTTCTGTGGGAGTGCATTTGAGGTTTTAAAGAATGGTGTGTGAGATATAAAATGAAATGGTATTTGTCACATGTGCCTAATAGAACAGGTGTAGACTTTACCGTGAAATGCTTGTAAAATCTAATATAGCAACAAGAATGAAGCTGTATACAGGGAGTACCAGTACCCAGATCAATGTGCAGGGTACAACGTATTTGAGGTAGATATGTACATAAAGGCAGGGTAATGTGACTAGATAAGAATACAAATAAAGACCAGAGTAGCAGCAGTGTGCGTGTGTGTGTGCGTGTGTGCGTGCTTGTGTGTGTGCGTGTGTGTTTGTGTGTGTGCGCGTGTGTGTGTGTGCGTGCGCGTGTGTATGTGAATGTGTGTGGGTTTTGTGTGTATAGTGCGTATATACTGTATATTATTGTGAGTGTGCATAGAGTCCGTGCAAGATAGGGTCAATGCAGATACTCCGGGTAACCATTTAATGAACAATTGAATGGTCTTATGGCTATTTAGAAGTCTTATGGCTTGGGGATAGAAGCTTACTCAAAGAGTGTTTGTCCAGGAGCCGATGCTCCGGTATCGTTTGCTGGAAGGTAGCAAAGTGAACAGTGGCTCGGGTGGCTGAAGTCTTTGACAATGTTTCAGGCCTTCCTCTGACACCGCCTGATATAGAGGTCCTGAGAGACAGGGAGGTTGGCCAAGTGATGTACTGGGCCGTCCGCCCCACCCTCTGTAGCGTTTTGCGGTCGAGGGTGATGCATTTGCCATACCAAGCAGTGATGCAGGCTTGCAGCCAGTCAAGATGCTCTCGATGGTGCAGCTGTATATGACAAACCTTTTCAGCCTCCTGAGGGGTATGAGGAGACTGTGTGGGTGGACTATGTTAAGTCCTTAGTGATGTGGACGCCAAGAAACTTGAAGCTCTTGGCCTGCTCCACTACAGCCCCGTAGATGTGGATGGGGGCATACTCTCCTCTATTTCTCCTGTAGTCCTTGATCAGCTCCTTGGATTTACTGACATTGAGGGAGAGGTTGTTGTCCTGGCACCACACTGCCAAGTCTCTGACCTCCTTCCTGTAGGCTGTCTCATCACTGTCAGTGATCTATCAACATCGTGTAGTCAGCAAACTTGATCTATTGGGTCATGCAATCGTGGGTGAACAGGGAGTTCAGGAGGGGACTAAACACCCCTGAGGGGCCCCCCTGTTGAGGGTCAGCGTGGCGGAGGTGTTGTTGCCTATCCTCCCCACCTGGGGCTGCCCATCAGGACCTCCAGGATCCAGTTGCAGAGGGAGTTGTTCAGTCCCAGGATCCTGAGCTTTGTGATGAGCTTTGAGGGGACTATGGTGTTGAGCTGTTGTCTATGAACAGCATTCTCACATAGTTATTTCCCCTCTTGTCCAGGTGGGAGAGAGCAGTGTAAAGTGCAGTTGAGATTGCGTCATCTGTGCATCTGTTGGGGCAGTATTTGAATTGGAGTGGGTCCAGGGTGTCTGGGATGATGGTGTTGATGACCAGCCTTTCAAAGCACTTCATAATTAAAGGTGTGAGTGCTACACGGCGATAGTTCTTTAGGCAGGTAACCTTGGAGTTCTTGGGAACAGGGACAATTGTGGTCAGTTTGAAACATGTTGGGATTACCGACTTGGACAATGGGGGATTGAAATTGCTCATGAAGACACTTGCCAGCTGGTCTGTGCATGCTCTGAGAATGCACGCTGGTGTTCTGTCTGGCGAGTGTTAACCTGTTTAAAAGTTTAACTCACATCGGCCACGCAGAGCGAGATCGCACAGTCATCCGGAACAACAGGGGCTTTCATGCAGGACTTTGTTGTTTTCCTCAAAGTGAGCATAAATGGCATTTAGATCGTTTGGGAGTTCTGCATCACTGGGAATCTCATGGCTGGGTTTCCCTTTGTAATTCGTTATCCTTTGTAATTCGTTGTCTGCAAGCCCTGCCACATCCTACAGATGTATGCTGATATGCTGGTGTGTGAATGATGTCCCATCCAGATAAACCCCTGTAACATCCCCATTGCATGCACTGTGACACATGCGCACACACTGTTCACACACACACACACACACACACACACACACACACACACACACACACACACACACACACACACACACACACACACACACACACACACACACACACACACACACACACACACACACACACACACACACACACACGTATGGATCCGCTGCCATTGCCTCCCTTCCCCCACATGTACAGTATCTCTCCCTCCTTCGTCCCCCCTCCTCTCCTCTCCTTCATTGGAGTTGTGCTGCCTTCAGGTCAGGGCCAGTCTGGAGTGTGCTGGCCTTTTCTGTTCCTGTCTCTGCTCCTGGTATCGCTCCCTATCTCACTCAGCATCTGTTTACCCCGCTTTCTCCCTTAAACAGAGTACACATTTAGACACAGCAGCTACAGAAATAGAAACCAATCTCTAGTTGCCTGACTGACTGCGCAATCAGTGCTGTTTTTGAAGATTAAAACACTCAAATAAAAATGTCTGATTGTTGCTACTCACGCGAGTCCCTTTATGTCTCTAGATTGCAATATGAAGGGTGAAGCAGTGAAAGATGAAGCAGTCAAACGACCAGAGGATTGTGATTGATGCCATGGGGGATAGTGTATGTGTGGGTAGTGGGTATGTGTGTGTTAGTAGATCTTGTTGGCATAGCTTTTAGGTTAATTGTGGTTAATGTTCTCCTGACTGACTGAAGCCATTTGATAAGCTGCTTTGTGTTCTGCCAGATGTATTGTTGAGTGTATATCGGGGGCACGCTGTTATGACACTTCTTGTGTTAACTTGCGTAGACACACATTGCTTATAACACAGCATGCAACATACAGCTATCCCACTCGACATATGTTAGGCTTTTTATTTCCTGAAAATGAAGTCTGACAGAGGCTAGGCCTGTTACCTGAATTAGCCTGTAAGATCCCTATTATAGGTATGTCTTATGTGTCTTCATTTGAAACAACACATATTCATTTTCTCTCAAAGCTCTGTAGTCTTGAAGACAATATCTGCTGGCAGCATTGTTCTGTCATTTGTTCCAACTGCTACATTGGCATACACTAAATATTACAAAATGATGTGGGAACGCCTTCAAATTAGTGGATTAGACTATTTCAGCCACACCCGTTGCTGACCGGTGTATGAAATCGAGCAACAACGGCTCGAAGTGGTAGGCCACACAAGCTCACAGAACGGGACCGCCGAGTGCTGAAGCGCGTAAGCGCATACAAATCCTCTGTCCTCGGTTGCGACACTCACCACCGAGTTCCAAACTCCCTCTGGAAGCAACGTCAGCACAAGAGCCAAGCGTCGGCTGGAGGGGTGTAAATCTCGCCGCCATTGGACTCTGGAGCAGTGGAAACACAAACTCTGCAGGGATGTATCATGCTTCACCATCTGGCAGTCCGGCGGACTAATCTGGGTTTGGCTGATGCCAGGAGAACGCTACCTATCCCAATGCATAGTGCTGACTGTAAAGTTTGGTGGAGGAGGAATAATGGTCTGTTTTTCATGGTTCGGGCCCCTTAGTTTCAGTGAAGGGAAATCTTAACGCTAGAGCATGCAATAACATTCTAGACAATTCTTTGCTTCCAACTTTGTGGCAACAGTTTGGGGAAGACCCTTCCCTGTTTCAGCATAATAATGCCCCCGTGCACAAAGCGAGGTCCATACAGAAATGGTTTCTCGAGATCGGTGTGGAAGAACCTGACTGGCCTGCACAAAACTCTGACCTGATCCTGTAGCGTATAGTGTTTTAAAAAGGATCTTTCTGCTTCCTGCTGTCAGTACAGACATGCTCTCTAGTGCCAATTGATCCGGAGGAGAGGGATGATAGATTTGTGGCTGGAGCAGAAACAAAATGAAGGCTTTGTTTAAGGTGTAGCAGCCATCGATCGCTTTCTTAATGAACACACAAAAAGTACCACTCCACCGCTCCGTTTATTCTACCTTCCCTCCCAGCTCTCTCTCGATCATTCTCTCTCGCTCTCATTCTCTCTCTCCCACCACTGTCTTTCTCTGTGCTCCCCTGTTGAGGCCTGGTGAAAGCCTGCTGGTCAGCATATTTAGGCTAGGCTGTGCATTCATATTTCAGCACTCTCTGAGGCCCGACTCCGATTTGATGTTAAAACATTTCAACTCTAGGGAGGTAGTGATCTTTTGGGGCTATTTTCAGTTGTCTGCCGGTGAACTACCTTTAACCTCTGCCTCTCCAGCAGACTGACATAACACTGGCTGTCACTCCTCATCACCTAAACCTACATACTGGAGCCATCCCTCCTCCTCTTCCATAGGAGCATGTGTATACGTCAACAGTACACTCAGCCAAAATCACCCTTGCAAGCACACACATCCACTAACTATCTCAATCAGATAACAAACAAAACACACATTCTCTCTCTTTGTATCTCACAGACAGACAGACAGACAGACAGACAGACAGACAGACAGACAGACAGACAGACAGACAGACAGACAGACAGACAGACAGACAGACAGACAGACAGACAGACAGACAGACAGACAGCATCAATAAATGAACCACCTTACTTTAGGAAACAAATATATTTGCATGTTGATGTATATAGGGCTCGATCTATCTCTTTTTCTGTCTCTCTCTCTCTCTCTTCTCAATGGCTCCAGGGTATCGTGAGTCTAGAAATCAAGCAATTACATCACGCTCCTTCAGCCCCTTATCTGTCCTCGCAGTCACACTCCCCTCCATGGCTCTCCATCCTTTCTCATGGCTCTCAGCGTTTTTGTCATTTGCCCTGTCCTCTGGTGATTACTGCTGCTTGTTCAGACCCTGTCAGCGGAGTGTGCTGGTGTAGTGGGCAGTAATATATGTGTATATACTGTGTCGATGATTTTCTACATACCTCGCGTGCAACTCGTAATAAGGCTAAGCAATTAGCCTATTGAAATGTTTCTCTAACTCTATAAAGATAATTAGCCATATGCAGGAGGCTTCAGTTGGACCATGTGCAATCAAGTATTATGGGTTTAGCTGACTAAGTTCAATGAATGGTCATGAGGAGCGAATATCAGAGCAAGAATGATTTAATAACTTTGTAAAATGAATGGTTTCACATACAAGGCATACATGTTAATGTAGGCAACACTGACATTAACAAAGCCTTATTCGAGGCATATCGATTCTAAGGTTAACTTACAAGAGCATTGACAAAGAGATGCTTACTAGGCCAGAGGCCTAGGAGCCTAGCAAATGAGAATTGATCATCAACTTTCCTCCATGGCTGGAAACTGGGTAAGAGAGAGAGCGAAGGCATTTGATTACATTTATAACATCTGAAGGTGTGTCACAATTCCAGTGGGTCAGACGTTTACATACACTAAGTTGACTGTGCCCTTTGACAGCTTGGAAAAGTCCAGAAAACGATTTCATGGCTTTAGAAGCTTCTAAAAAGGCGAATTGACATCATTTGAGTCAATTGGAGGTGTAGCTGTGGATGTATTTCAAGGCCTACCTTCAAACGCAGTGCCTCTTTGCTTGACATCATGGGAAAATCAAAAGAAATCAGCCAAGACCTCAGAAAACATGTTTTAGACCTCCACAAGTCTGGTTCCTCCTTGGGATCAATTTCCAAACGCCTGAAGGTAACCTGTTGATCTGCACAAACAATAATATGCAAGTATAAACACCATGGGACAACGCAGCCGTCATACCGCTCAGGAAGGAGACGCGCTCTGTCTCCTAGAGACAAACTTATTTGAGTGTGAAAAGTGCAAATCCAATCCCAGAACAGCAGCAAAGGAGCTTGTGAAGATGCTGGAGGAAACAGGTACAAAATCATCTATATCCACAGTAAAATGAGCCCTATATCGACATAGTAAAGACAATAAGTAAGTTAGGAAAGAAGCTGAGGTAGGAAAATGAGGAAAATTACGTGGATGTATTGAAACAACATCTCAAGACATCAGTCAGGAACATAAAGCTTGGTTGAAAATGGGTCTTCCAAATGGACAATGACCCCAAACATACTTCCAAAGTTGTGGCAATATGGCTTAAGGACAACAAAGTCAAGGTATTGAAGTGGCCATCACAAAGCCCTGATCTCAGTCCTTTATAACATTTGTGGGCAGAACTGGAAAAGCGTGTGCGAGCAAGGAGGCCTACAAACCTGACTCGGTTACACCAGCTCTGTCAGGAGGAATGGGCCAAAATTCACCTAACCTATTGGGGAAGCTTGTGGAAGGCTACCCGAAACATTTGACCCAAGTTAAACAATTTAATGGCAATGCTACCAAATACTAATTGAGTGTATGTAAACTTCTGACCCACTGGGAATGTGATGAAAGAAATAAAAGCTGAAATAAATCATTCTCTCTACTATTATTCTGACGTTTCACGTTCTTAAAATAAAGTGGTGATCCTAACTTGACCTAAGACTGTCAGGAATTGTGAAAAATGGAGTTTAAATGTATTTGGCTAAGGTGTATGTGAACATCCGACTTCAACTGTAGATAGCATCAGAGTTATCCTCAGTGGTCAAGTTTCAGAGAGATAGCAGACATGGATAATATAGTATTATTCTATCACATTCAAGAGTCAGTCCTCTGAATACTGTAACAGAGAGAAACATTTCGGCCCCTCAGAGTGGGGAAGGGCTGACTAGTCCTTTGGCGTTGTCCTCTGCTTTCCAACTCCAGGTGTCAGAGAGCACATACATTATGGCCGAGCCTACACTGGATTGGATCTTATCATGCATTCCTATGGGGAGGATAGTGTAATATCAGGATCAATATTCTGGTTGGCTGTGATTTTTATCCAGAGGTTCAAGTTAGTGACTAGGGTCAAGGTTCGTGGTTTGATATCGGAGAAGAGGAGACAGGCTATGCCAGGGGGTTCAGTTTATCAGTGAAGGTTTAAGGGTGGCCCGGGAATTAGAGAGGAGGATAGGGTAACCGCCTCTAAGGCAAGGAGATGGGAGAGCTGAGTAGGTGGCATAAAAATGGAAGTGGGAGACTGCTAAATCCACTGAATCCTGGCAACTCCAGCCTCCCACTCCCTGACAAAGCACAAGGAGGGAGTCGCCTGTCAAAACCCCCTGCAGGAGAAATGTGTGCACTGGGGGTTGTGCACTGACTGCAAAGTGTATGTTTCTTAGCCTAGATAGAGTGCCTATAGAAGATCTACACCCCCTTGAACGTTTTTCACATTTTGCAGCCTTAAAAATTGTATCTAAAAAGGGATTCAATTCCTTTTTGTCCCCTACATATACAGTGGGGCAAAAAAGTATTTAGTCAGCCACCAATTGTGCAAGTTCTCCCACTTAAAAAGACGAGAGAGGCCTGTAATTTTCATCATAGATACACTTCAACTATGACAGACAAAATTAGAAGGAAAAAAATCCAGAAAATCACATTGTAGGATTTTTTATGAATTTATTTGCAAATTATGGTGGAAAATAAGTATTTGGTCACCTACAAACAAGCAAGATTTCTGGCTCTCACAGACCTGTAACTTTTTATTTAAGAGGCTCCTCTGCCCTCCACTCGTTACCTGTATTAATGGCAACTGTTTGAACTTGTTATCAGTATAGAAGACACCTGTCCACAACCTCAAACTGTCACACTCAAAACTCCACTATGGCCAAGACCAAAGAGCTGTCAAAGGACACCAGAAAATAAATTGTAGACCTGCACCAGGCTGGGAAGACTGAATCTGCAATAGGTAAGCAGCTTGGTTTGAAGAAATCAACTGTGGGAGCAATTATTAGGAAATGGAAGACATACAAGACCACTGATAATCTCCCTCGATCTGGGTCTCCACGGAAGATCTCACCCCGTGGGGTCAAAATTAACACAAGAACGGTGAGCAAAAATCCCAGAACCACACGGGGGGACCTAGTGAATGACCTGCAGAGAGCTGGGACCAAAGTAACAAAGCCTACCATCAGTAACATACTACGCCGCCAGGGACTCAAATCCTGCAGTGCCAGACGTGTCCCCCTGCTTAAGCCAGTACATGTCCAGGCCCGTCTGAAGTTTGCTAGAGAGCATTTGGATGATGCAGAAGGAGATTGGGAGAATGTCATATGGTCAGATGAAACCAAAATATAACTTTTTGGTAAAAACTCAACTCGTCGTGTTTGGAGGACAAAGAATGCTGAGTTGCATCCAAAGAACACCATACCTACTGTGAAGCATGGGGGTGGAAACATCATGCTTTGGGGCTGTTTTTCTGCAAAGGGACCAGGGCGACTGATCCGTGTAAAGGAAAGAATGAATGGGCCATGTATCGTGAGATTTTGAGTGAAAACCTCCTTCCATCAGCAAGGGCATTGAAGATGAAACGTGGCTGGGTCTTTCAGCATGACTGATCCCAAACACGCCACCTGGGTAACGAAGGAGTGGCTTTGTAAGAAGCATTTCAAGGTCCTGGAGTGGCCTAGCCAGTCTCCAGATCTCAACCCCATAGAAAATCTTAGGAGGGAGTTGAAAGTCCGTGTTGCCCAGCAACAGCCCCAAAACATCACTGCTCTAGAGGAGATCTGCATGGAGGAATGGGCAAAAATATCAGCAACAGTGTGTGAAAACCTTGTGAAGACTTATAGAAAACGTTTGACCTCTGTCATTGCCAAGAAAGGGTATATAACAAAGTATTGAGATAAACTTTTGTTATTGACCAAAGACTTAGTTTCCACCATAATTTGCAAATAAATTCAATAAAAATCCTACAATGTGATTTTCTGGATTTTATTTTCTCATTTTGTCTGCCATAGTTGAAGTGTACCTATGATGAAAATTACAGGCCTCTCACATCATTTTAAGTGGGAGAACTTGCACAATTGGTGGCTGACTAAATACTTTTTTTGCCCCACTGTATACACAACCTACTCCACATTTTCAAAGTGAGAGTAGAATTCAAATGTCAAAATTTAAGAAAAGGAAAAAACGTTAAATACCATAATTGGATGTCTCCCCCACTCCACCCCACTTGGTGGAAGCACCTTTGGCAGCCAGTCCAGCTGTGAATCATTTGGAATAAGAGTCTACCAATTTTGCACAACTCTTAAGGCAACATATATCCATTGTTCTTGTCAAAATTGCTGGGAATCATTGAAAATCAGAGACAACATTTAAATATCGCTATCCATCAAAGTATTCAGACCCCTTCTATTTTTCCACATTTTGTTACGTTACAGCCTTATACACACAATACCCCATAATGACAAAGTGAAAACATGTTTTTAGAAATGTGTGCGAATGTATTAAACATTTAAAAAATGGAATACCTTATTTACAATAAGTATTCAGACCCTTTTCTATGAGACTTGAAATTGAGCTCAGGCTTATCCTGTTTCCATTGATCATCCTTGAGATGTTTCTACTAGATTGGAGTCCACCTGTGGTAAAATCAATTGATTGGACATGATTTGGAAAGACACACAACTATATAAGGTCCCACAGTTGACAGTGCATGTCAGAGCAAAAATGGAAGAAGTTTGGAACCGCGAATACTCTTCCAAGCCACTCCTTGGTAAAAGGCACATGACATCCTGCTTGGAGTTTGCCAAAAGGCACCTAAAGGACCAGACCATGAGAAACAAGATTCTATGGTTTGATGAAACCAAGATGGAACTCTTTGGTCTGAATGTCAAGCGTCACGTCTGAAGGAAACCTGGCACCATCCACCACAGGTGGACTTCTCAGATAGAGTTCAGTGTCAAATCAGAGGGCCTGTTGTCCGGACCTCTGGCAGTCTCACAGGGTTCAATTCTTGGGCGGACTCTTTTCTTTGTATACATCAATGATGTTGCTCTTGCTTCGGGTGATTCTTTGATCCACCTCTACGCAGACGACACCATTCTGTAGACATCTGGCCCTTCTTAGGACACTGTGTTAACAAACCTCCAAACAGGCTTCAATGCCATACAACACTCCTTCCGTGGTCTCCAACTGCTCTTAAATGCTAGTAAAATGAAATGCATGCTCTTCAACCGATCGCTGCCCACACCCTCCCGCCCGACTAGCATCACTATTCTGGACGGTTCTGTCTTAGAATATGTGGACAACTACAAATACCTAGGTGTCTGGCTAGACTGTAAACTCTCCTTCCAGACTCATATAAAGCATCTCCAATCCAATATTAATCTTAATCTATTATCTAATATTATCTTGAATTGGCTTCCTATTTCGCAACAAAGCCTCCTTAAGTCATGTAACCAAACATACCGACGTAAAACTGACTATCCTACCGATCCTTGACCCAAATAAATGCTTTACAGTGTTCAAGTAACAGACACATCTCAACATCAACAGTTCAGAGGAGACTACGTGAATCAGGCCTTCATGGTTGAATTGCTGCAAAGAAACCACTATTAAAGGACATCAATAATAAGAGACTTGCTTAGGCCAAGAAACACAAGCAATGGACATTGGACCGGTACAAATGTGTCCTTTGGTCTGGAGTCCAAATTTGAGATTTTTGGTTCCAACCGCCGTGTCTTTGTGAGACTCGGTGTGGGTGAACGGATGATCCCTGCATGTGTATTTCCTACCGTAAAGCATGGAGGAGGAGGTGTTATGGTGTGGGGGTGCTTTGCTGGTAAATTCAAGACACACTTAACCAGCATGGCTACCACAGTATTCTGCAGTGATACACCATCCCATCTGGATCTGGATGGCGTATCCCCCACACCTCCAGGCGGTGTAAGGGCTATTTTACCAAGAAGGAGAGTGATGGAGTGCTGCATCAGATGACCTGGCCTCTACAATCACCCAACCTAAACCCAATTGAGATGGTTTGGGATGAGTCAGACCGCAGAGTGAAGGAAAAGCAGCCAACAAGTGCTCAGCATATGTGGGAACTCCTTCAAGACTGTTGGAAAGCATTCCAGGTGAAGCTGGTTGAGAGAGTGCCAAGAGTGTGCAATGCTGTCATCAGGGTGAAAGGTGGCTATTTGAAGAATCTCAAATATAAAATATATTTGGATTTGTTTAACACTTTTTTTGGTTACTAAATGATTCTATATGTGTTATTTCATAGTTGTGATGTCTTCACTATTATTCTACAATGTAGAAAATAGTCCAAATTAAGAAAAACCCTTGAATGAGTAGGTGTTCTAAAACGTTTTACCAGTAAGTATATGCCGATGATTCAAACAATGAAGTCACTGAAACCCTTAACAAGGAGTTGCAGTCAGTTTTGGAATGGGTGGCTGAACATGAACATGAACATGTCTAAAACTAAGAGCATTGTATTTGGTACAAATCATTCCCTAAGCTCTAGACCTCAGCTGAATCTGGTAATGAATGATGTGGCTGTTGAACAAGTTGAGGAGACTAAATTACTTGGTATTACCTTAGATTGTAAACTGTCATGGCCAAAACATATATATATATATATATATATTCAATGGTTGTAAAGATGGGAAGAGGCATGTCCATAATAAAATAGATGCTCTGCTTTTCTGACACCACACTTCAAAAAGCAAGTCCTGCAGGCTCTCGTTTGTCCAGCCATGTGGTCAAGTGCTGTGAAGAAAGGTGTAGTTAAGCTGCAGCTGGCCCAGAACAGAGCGGTACGTCTTTCTCTTCATTGTAATCAGATATATAAATACCATGATATAAATACCATGCATGTCAGTCTCTCTTGGCTTAAGAGTTCAGGGGAGACTGACTGAATCACTTCTTTTTTTTTAATAAGAAACATTAATGTGTTGAACGATCCAAGTTGTTTGCATAATCAACTTACACACATCTCTGACACACACACTTGCCACCAGGGGTCTTTTCACTGTCCCCAAAAGCGTACAGTGTTATATAGAGTCGTTATTGCGTGGAACTCCCGTCTCATATTGCTCAAATGAACAGCGAACCTGATTTTTAAAATTGCAGGTAAAGCAACACCTCACGACACAACGCCTCTCCCCTATTTGACCTAGATATTTTTTAGTGTCTACTCATATTTAGGCTGTGTGTGTCGTTTTTAAATTCATGTAGTTCTGTTCTTGGTTATTCATGTTCAGTATTATGTCATGTTTCATGTTTTGTGTGGACCCCGGGAAGAGTAGATGCTGCTTTCGCAACAGCGAGCGGGGATCCTAATAAAATACCAAATAACAAGCTAATTTAAGTCAGGACTGAGACTAAACCCCTCAGGAACACTCAACACCTCTTGGAAAGCCATTCTGGTGTGTCTTTGTCATTAAAATGTGTTTAATTGTCTCGCTGAAACTCTTTCCCAGGGTTAGGTTTACAGAAGACTGAGGCGGGGTTTCCTATAACTTATTTTTTTAAATGTACGGTGCACATTTTGTTTTTTCCCCGAGCACTACACTGCTGATTCAAATAAACCAACTCATCATCAAGCTTTGTTTATTTGAATCAGCCAGGACTGAGTTTGTGAAACACTGGTCTAGAGTGTATAGTTTGTGTGGTCTGTAACTTACTGCTTGGATATTAATTAGTGGATATGTGGGTTTTGAGTGGTTTAGCAGCTTGGTTTTGAGGTTGTGAACCTGGAACTGAGGTAAGGGAGAGGTTTTATAACACCTACACTCCAATAGACTCTCAAAGCATCTGTCTGCCATGAGATATGAGCCTTCCTGGTTATTTTTATTCCTGCCCTCCTCTCTCTATCTTCTCTTGCTCCCCTCTTTCTCTCTCTCTCTCTCTGACAGCAATGAATTAAGAGCCTAATGAGCTGCATTAATGAGTCTGTTCGGGGGGGAGGGGTGGGCTCTGCAGAGAGAAGTTTTCTGTCAGGTCAGATGTGCTGTCTTCAGGTAAAAATGAAGAGAGAACGACGAAGGAGAGGAGAGAGCCGAGTGAGTGTAGGACTGTAGCAACACGAACCTGGGTTTCTGGCTGAGGTCCAAGTGGTCCAGGTGAAGATGACATCATGCCTCAGGCGTCCTCTGCACTGTCAGTAAGAGTGCGTCTCAGCTGAATGACTCATCACCATACAGATAGATTACCATGCACAAAAGCGAGATGGAAGGGAGACTTCTACTCCAGATGGGAAATGACACAGCTAATGACTGTATCTTTTGATCTGCTCTCAAGTACCTCTGTTCGTGATTGTATATTCTCTACGTCATAACATATTTTTGTTTTGTCTAACCCCATACTTACAGCACAGGTAAGCAAAAATCATATCAATGTTGATTTGTCACATGCGCCGAATACAACAGATTTGGACCTCACCATGAAATGCTTACTTACAAGCCCTTAACCAACAATGCAAATAGTCCGGTGGCCATTTGATGAATTGTTCAGTAGTCTTATGGCTTGGGGGTAGAAGCTGTTAGGAGCCTTTTGGTCCCAGACTTGGCGCTCCGGTACTGCTTGCTGTGTGGTAGCAGAGAAAACAGTCTATGACTTGGGTGACTGGAGTTTCTGACAATGTTATGGGCCTTCCTCTGACACTGCCTATTATATAAGTCCTATAGGCAGTTTATGCTAATAATCATTTTCCCATAGAAGGGGCTCCCGAGTGGCGCAGTGGTCTTAAGGCACTGCATCTCAGTGCTAGAGGCGTCTCTACAGACGCTGGTGCGATTCCAGGCTGTATCACAACCGGTCGTGATTGGGAGTCCCATAGGGCGGCACACAATTGGCCCAGCATCATATACGGGTTAGGGTTTGATCGGTGTAGGCTGACATTGTAAATAAGAATTTGTGCTTAACTGACTTGCCTGGTTAAATAAATCAAATTAAAGCAAGTGCTCCCATAGGAATCTTTCTGGAAAGTACAGAGCAATGTCCATGAAATGTCTTAACAGTTCAATGTTCAACCCACATGTCGCTGTCAAGAGTTAATTTAAGAGCCAATTCATGCAGTGATGCTTCAGATGACGTAATAGACGTAGTGGAAATTATTTGTATTCCCCTGTTGTTTTTCGCTACGATTTTCTGTGCCATATAGCTAGGGCTTTTAGACCATCGGAATGGAAATCCAGGTTACCATGGAGACAAGCTTTCTACCATGGAGCTTCAGAGAGCCCAGTGGCTGATGCTATACTGTAACCATGGTAGCGGTGGTCAGGACAGGAGTGAGGGATAGAGTGGGAGCGATGGTTGGCATCCTGGCTGGCTCAGAGCTGTGGGATGCCACGGTGAGAAATGGAGAGAAGGAGTGAGGGATGGAGTGGGAGAGATGGTTGGCATCCTGGCTGGCTCAGAGCTGTGGGATGCCACGGTGAGAAATGGAGAGAAGGAGAGAGTGAGAGAATGACCTTTGTCCGTATGTTAACCTTATTATTGCGTAAGCACTTTCAGTGTAAAGGAATGGATTAGAGGGGCCAAACCTCCGGAGGATAGTTTGGGACAATTTGGCCAATAATGAATACAAAACTGTCTGTTCAGAGAGAATATGTGACGTTTCAATAGATGCGGTATGTTCATGCATAAGGAGAATGGAGAAAGAGGAATGGTTGGATAGATTCACAACTTAAGGGATGGAGAGGGAATATATCTGGGACTCATTGGAACAGTGTGATTGTCTGTGTGTGTGTGTGTGTGTGTGTGTGTGTGTGTGTGTGTGTGTGTGTGTGTGTGTGTGTGTGTGTGTGTGTGTGTGTGTGTGTGTGTGTGTGTGTGTGTGTGTGTGTGTGTGTGTGTGTGTGTGTGTGTGTGTCTCTCTGCGGGCTGTCAGCTGTGTGAAGGTCGGCAGGCTGATTTCATGCTGCTGCTGTTGTTTGCTGCTCAGTAAGCACTTTGGATGCACAGTGTCTTCCTCATTTTAATCAGGGAGGGACAAAATTAAGAGCGGAAAAGGATAGAAGTTTAGAGAGAGGGAGAGAGAGAGAGAGAGAGAGAGTGAGACTGCTGTGCATTCTCTAAGAAGGAATACAGAATGTAGAATAGTCCATCCACCCTTTTTACAGTACACTCTTAGATAAAAGGGTTCCAAAAAGGGTTCTTCGTCTGTCCCCATAGGAGAACCCTTTTTGGTTCCAGGTAAAACCCTTTTTGGTTCCATATATGTAGAACCCTCTGTAGAAAGAGTTCTACTTGGAACCCGAAACGGTTCTAGCTGGAACCAAAAAGGGATCTTCAAAGGGTTCTCCTATGGGGACAGCCAAAGAACCCTTTTAGATTCTAAACTCAGCAAAAAAAGAAACGTCCCTTTTTCAGGACCCTGTGTTTCAAAGATAAATCTTAAAAATCCAAATAACTTCACAGATCTTCATTGTAAAGGGTTTAAAGACTGTTAACCATGCTTGTTCAATGAACCATAAACAATTAATGAAGATGCGCCTGTGGAACGGTCGTCAGGACACTAACAGCTTACAGACGGTAGGCAATTAAGGTCACAGTTATGAAAACTTAGGACACTAAAGAGGTCTTTCTACTGACTCTGAAAAACACCAAAAGAAAGATGCCTAGGGTCCCTGCGTGAATGTGCCTTAGGCATGCTGCAAGGAGGCATGAGGACTGTAGATGTGGCCAGGGCAATAAATTGCAATGTCCGTACTGTGAGACGCCTGAGACGGCGCTACAGGGAGACAGGGCGGACAGCTGATCGTCCTCAGAGTGGCAGACCACGTGTAACAACACCTGCACAGGATTGGTACATCCGAACATCACACCTGCAGGACAGGTGCAGGATGGCAGCAACAACTGCCCGAGTTACACCAGGAACGCACAATCCCTCCATCATTGCTCAGACTGTCCGCAATAGGCTGAGAGAGGCTGGACTGAGGGCTTGTAGGCCTGTTGTAAGTCAGGTCCTCACCAGACATCACCGTCAACAACGTTGCCTATGGGCACAAACCCACCGTCGCTGGACCAGACAGGACTGGCAAAAAGTGCAAGGTTTTGTCTCACCAGGGGTGATGGTTGGATTCACGTTTATGGTTGAAGGATTGAGTGTTACACCGAGGCCTGTACTATGGAGTGGGATCGATTTGGAGGTGGAGAGTCTGTCATGGTCTGGGCAGTGTCAAAGCATCATCGGACTGAGCTTGTTGTCATTGCAGGAAATCTCAACGCTCTGCGTTACAGGGAAGACATCCTCCTCCCTCCATGTGGTAACCTTCCTGCAGGCTCATCCTGACATGACCCTCCAGCATGACAATGCCATGAGCCATACTGCTCGTTCTGTGCGTGATTTCCTGCAAGACAGGAATGTCAGTGTTCTGCCATGGCCAGCGAAGAACCCGGATCTCAATCCCATTGAGCACGTCTGGGACCTGTTGGATCGGAGGGTGAGGGCTAGGGCCATTTCCCCCCAGAAATGTCTGGGAACTTGCAGGTGCCTTGGTGGAAGAGTGGGGTAACATCTCACAGCAAGAACTGGCAAATCTGGTGCAGTCCATGAGGAGGAGATGCACTGCAGTACTTAATGCAGCTGGTGGCCACACCAAATACTGACTGTCACTGTTATTTTTGATTTTGACCCCCCTTTGTTCAGGGACACATTATTCAATGTCAGTTTGTCACGTGTCTGTGGAACTTGTTCAGTTTATGTCTCAGTTGTTGAATCTTGTTATGTTCATACAAATATTTACACATGTTAGGTTTGCTGAAAAATAAACGCAGTTGACAGTGAGAGGACCTTTTCTTTTTTTGCTGAGTTTAGATAGCACCTTTTTTTCCTTCCAAGATTTGTAGACGAGATGCAACGAAAAACATTTTGGAGAGAGAAGCAACGGGAGGAGAGGAGCTGAAAGGGATGAAAGGAGTTCAACAGAGTGAAAGAGACAGGGGTAGATAGAGAGATGGAAGTCAAATACGGTGTACAGAGTGTATTCTTCGTACAGGATGTCGGGGGGCAGGTACGCCTTCACCACCCTAATGCCAATAGGCCTGGCATGTATTAGAAGCAGCTCCCTGATTAATGAGGAGGCTTTGTAGACACTGAGTGAGAGGAACCACGCTGATAGCCTTGAACGCTAACAGCTCTGATAGGTGTTGCCACGATGTTGCCTTTCGTGGTGATGTTATGAAACGACTTCTTCCTTCTCCCTAAACCTGAATGTATTTACAGAATCATTTCACAGAGCGTTGTCATTGTGACACCAACCTAGGGCTTTGTTAGATAACGTTGACTCACAGGAAAGAGCTGCAAAGTCAAGGCCTGGTGCCTTGTGGCTGGTGCCTTGTGGCTGGGGTGTGGAGCAGTCAGTCAGTGTGCCAGGCAGGCAGGCAGGATATGTCACAGTGACTATGTGTGGTGTTGTCATCGTCATTGGGCTCTAAAATGGCCGTGCTGTGACTGCAGGGTCTGCCTGCCTGCAGAGGGAGAGGCTCCAACAGCCTGAGCAGGGCAGACTGACTCCATGCCTGCTTATCCTGAGATTCACTCAAACATTATCTCGCTGTACAGAAGTAAAGACTAGGACAGGATATGTTGTTTCTGCCATAAGGCCCGAACCCTGAAGATTTGGAGTGTGTGTGTGAGCACAGGGTGCACGTGCGGGCTAATACATTTTCTCTCCCTCTCTCCCTTTCCTCCCGTCTCTTTCCTGGTCCAGGGGAATTCTCCTCCAGTGGTGGTGAATACTGACACGCTCGACGGCTCTCCCTACGTAAGAGTAGTACACCAACCATACTGCATTATTCACTGCAAGGAATACCCCATTGTTGATGATCATCCTACACAATACTCATCCCGTATTGCTGCGTGGTTTTCGTCCTAGTTTTTACTCATCGTTCATTGGATAAAACACTGTCTTCCTCTCTCAGGTCAACGGGACAGAGGGGGAAATTGAGTATGAAGAGATTACACTGGAACGAGTGAGTGTTTTACAGCAAATAATTATAACATGGGGTCAAAGCCTTATTGTTATCCTACAACTGATCAGGGATAGCCAAAGAACAGTCAAATGTCTGTCATCTACAACAGTTTGGTCTGTGATAGTCATCATGTTTGACACTGCGTAATGCTGTGTGTGTGATGCTGTGTGTGTGATGCTGTGTGTGATGCTTGTGTGTGATGTTGTATGTAATGCTGTGTGGAATATTGTATGTGATGCTGTGTGGAATATTGTATGTGATGCTGTGTGGAATATTGTGGGAAATGCTGTGTGTAATGTTGTGTGATTCTGTGTGTGATGCTCTGTGTGATGCTGTGTGTGATGTTGTATGTAATGCTGTGTGGAATATTGTATGTAATGCTGTGTGGAATATTGTGGGAAATGCTGTGTGTAATGTTGTGTGATTCTGTGTGTGATGTTGTGTGTGATGCTCTGTGTGATGCTGTGTGTGATGTTGTATGTAATGCTGTGTGTAATATTGTGTGATTCTGTGTGTGATGTTGTGTGTGATGTTGTGTGTGATGCTCTGTGTGATGCTGTGTGTGATGTTGTATGTAATGCTGTGTGGAATATTGTATGTAATGCTGTGTGTAATGTTGTGTGTGATGCTGTGTGTGTTTAGGGTAACTCAGGCCTGGGCTTCAGTATAGCTGGGGGGACAGATAACCCTCATGTTGGTGATGACCCCAGCATCTTCATCACCAAGATCATCCCTGGAGGAGCTGCGGCCCAGGACGGACGGCTGAGGTACGCCCCTAACTAACTACCTACCTACCAAGCACAGCTAACATCATCTCCTTTTCACCAGCCTCAAGTTGTCAATCCCAACCCTGAACTCTGTATACACACGCACATATACAGTTGAAGTCAGAAGTTTACATACACCTTAGCCAAATACATTTAAACCCATTCCTGACATTTGATCCGAGTAAGAATTCCCCGTCTTGGGTCTGTTAGGATCACCACATTATTTTAAGAATGTGAAATGTCAGAATAATAGCAGAGAGGGATTTATTTCAGCTTTTATTTCTTTCTTCACATTCCCAGTGGGTCAGAAGTTTACATACACTCAATTAGTATTTGGTAGCATTGCCTTTAAATGGTTTAATTTGGGTCAAATGTTTCGTGTAACCTTCCACAAGCTTCCGACAATAAGTTGGATGAATTTTGGCCCATTCGTCCTGACAGAGCTGGTGTAACTGAGTCAGGTTTGTAGGCCTCCTTGCTCGCACAAGCTTATTCAGTTCTGCCCACAGATATTCTATAGGATTGAGGTCAGGGCTTTGTGATGGCCACTCCAATACCTTGACTTTGTTGTCCTTAAGCCATTTTGCCACAACTTTGGAAGTATGCTTAGTGTCATTGTCCATTTGGAAGACCCATTTGCGACCAAGCTTTAACTTCCTGATTGATGTCTTAAGATGTTGCTTCAATATATCCACATAATTTTCCCACCTCATGATGCCATCTATTTTGTGAAGTGCACCAGTCCCTCCTGCAGCAAAGCACCCCCACAACGTGATGCTGCCACCCCCGTGCTTCATGATTGGGTTGGTGTTCTTCGGCTTGCAAGCCTCCCCCTTTTCCCTCCAAACATAACAATGGTCATTATGGCCAAACAGTTCTATTTTTGTTTCATCAGACCAGAGGACATTTATCCAAATAGTACGATATTTTTCCCCATGTGCAGTTGCAAACCTTAGTCTGTCTTTATTATGTCGGTTTTAGAGCAGTGGCTTCTTCCTTGCTGAGTGGCCATTCAGGTTATGGCGATATATGACTTGTTTTACTGTGGACATAGATACTTTTGTACCTGTTTCCTCCAGCATCTTCACAAGCTCCTTTGCTGTTGTTCTGGGATTGGATTTGCACTTTTCGCACCAAAGTACGTTAATCTCTAGGAGACAGAACGCGTCCCCTTCCTGAGCGGTATGACGGCTGTGTGGTCCCATGGTGTTTAAACTTTGGTACTATTGTTTGTACAGATTAACATGGTATCTTCATGCATTTGGAAATTGCTCCCAAGGATGAACCAGACTTGGGGAGGTCTACCATTTTTTTCCTGAGGTCTTGGCAGATTTCTTTTGATTTTCCCATGATGTCAAGCAAAGAGGCACTGAGTTTGAAGGTAGGCCTTGAAATACATCCATAGGTACACCTCCAATTGATTCAAATGATGTCAATTAGCCTATCAGAAGCTTCTAAAGCCATGACATCATTTTCTTGAATTTTCCAAGGTGTTTAAAGGCAGTCAACTTAGTGTATGTAACTTCTGACCCACTGGAATTATGATACAGTGAAATAATCTGTCTGTAAACAATTGTTGGGACTTGCCAAAACTATAGTTTGTTAACAAGACATTTGTGGAGTGGTTGAAAAACAAGTTTTAATGACTAATGACTTCTGACTTCTACTGTATGCAAGTGTATGTAGACACATGAACATAGGCTCATGCATGCATATGCAAATACACACACACACAGACATAAACACACAAACAAAAACACAACCCAGGGCTACAACAGTGATGTAGGCTACTCATGTCAGTGCCAGCTGAGTCTCAGAGAGAGAAGTCACAATCTGATGCCTAACCCCTCCCCCACTCCCTCCCCTCCCTCCCCTCCTCTTCCCCTCACTCTCCTCCTCCCCTCCCCGCCTCAGACTGCATTCACTCAGTCAGCCAGACAGATGCGTTTCACCACTGAGTCCACTCATCGCAGTGGAGCTGCCTAAATATAGTCCTCCCCCTCCCCCTCCTCACCCTACCTGGGCCCTCTGTACTGGGACCCCACTCCAACATCGTTCTCTCTGTCAGCCTTGGCCTAGGGAATGGCTAGCACTTACACTCTCTGTCCCTCACAGGCCTGTCCATTACTGAAGGAATTTAACATGGCATTTAAAGGGCACATCTGGGATTCTAGAAGGTACCATCAGAGGAGATGAATATGACACGTCTTCCCCGCCGTACAAGGCTGGCTGGGCTGCCGACATCGAAGTCACACTTTCCGTTATCCATTTGACATAGAGAATGCAATAGCTTTGAATGCGTCGAAAGAACGTTTGACAGTCGCTGGAATGTGCAGAAACGTGTCTCTAAAATCTACATGAACCCGTGTAAATGGACATGTCAAGCGGGGTCCACGAATGAAGCGTATGCAAAGGCTAGTTTCTTCATGTTACTTTAAGAGCAGAGGAAGTAATGGACAAGGTCATGCAAATGTCAGGTCCTGAATATTCATGAGCACCAAGGCTAGTCACAAATGTGACTCCCATTATATGGTGCTTTTTAAAAGCCTCGTCTGCTCTGTATCTACACAGTGCATACTCTGTGGACTTTAAAAGCCTCGTCTGCTCTGTATCTACACAGTGCATACTCTGTGGACTTTAAAAGCCTCGTCTGCTCTGTATCTACACAGTGCATACTCTGTGGACTTTAAAAGCCTCGTCTGCTCTGTATCTACACAGTGCATACTCTGTGGACTTTAAAAGCCTCGTCTGCTCTGTATCTACACAGTGCATACTCTGTGGACTTTAAAAGCCTCGTCTGCTCTGTATCTACACAGTGCATACTCTGTGGACTTTAAAAGCCTCGTCTGCTCTGTATCTACACAGTGCATACTCTGTGGACTTTAAAAGCCTCGTCTGCTCTGTATCTACACAGTGCATACTCTGTGGACTTTAAAAGCCGTGTCTGCTCTGTATCTACACAGTGCATACTCTGTGGACTTTAAAAGCCGTGTCTGCTCTGTATCTACACAGTGCATACTCTGTGGACTTTAAAAGCCTCGTCTGCTCTGTATCTACACAGTGCATACTCTGTGGACTTTAAAAGCCTTGTCTGCTCTGTATCTACACAGTGCATACTCTGTGGACTTTAAAAGCCGTGTCTGCTCTGTATCTACACAGTGCATACTCTGTGGACTTTAAAAGCCTCGTCTGCTCTGTATCTACACAGTGCATACTCTGTGGACTTTAAAAGCCTTGTCTGCTCTGTATCTACACAGTGCATACTCTGTGGACTTTAAAAGCCTTGTCTGCTCTGTATCTACACAGTGCATACTCTGTGGACTTTAAAAGCCCTGTCTGCTCTGTATCTACACAGTGCATACTCTGTGGGCTTGGAGCTGACGCTGAACTAAACGGTTACTGGTGGGTGGACTGATTGACGGACGGACTGGCTGACTGACTGACGGATGGGCTGACTGCTCTTCTCTCTGCGTAGTTAGAGTGACAGAGTGAAGGCCAGGCCAGCTGGTCACGTGACACAGGACAGGAGGATGGGGCCAAGAGAGTACGCTGTAGAGAGGATGGTGTGCAGGGCTGTCTCAAAGGGGTGAGAGAATAGGCCTGCCCGACCCCATCCCCTCCTCCCTTCTCCAGACCATCTCTGGAGACCTTCTCCCGTTCTTCACGCCCCTCATCAAGTCATCCCTGACCACTGGTTGCGTCCCCTCCGGCATCAAAATGGCCACCGAGTCGCTCCAACACTCGACTCATCTGACGTCAAAAACTATAGACCTGTATCCCTTCGTCCATTTCTCGAGTGTGCTGAACACTTGAGAACACTTGAGTGTGCTGTCTCTGATCAACTTCCTCGTTATCTCACTCAGAACGATCTTCTTGACCCTGACCATTCAGGCTTAAAGACGGGTCACTCAACCCGAGACTGCTCTTCTCTGTGTCACAGAGGCTCTCCGCTCTGCCAAAGCTGACTCTCTCTCCTCTGTTCTCATCCTCTTAGATCTATCCACATCCTTCGACACCGTGAACAATCAGATCCTCCTCTCCAACCTCTCAGGACTGGGCGTCTCAGGCTCTGCACACTCTTGGATTGCATCCTTCTTGGTAGGCCGCTCCTACCAGGTGACGTGGAGAGGTCTGCACCAGGGCTCAGTTCTCTCTATACACCAAGCCACTCGACTCCGTCATGTCCTCCCATGGTCTCTCCTATCATTGCTATGTGGATGACACTCAACTACTTTTCTCCTTCCCCCGCTTCTGACACCAAGATGGCGGCAAGTATCTCTGCATGCCTGGCAGATATCTCAACTTGGATGTTGGCCCACCTCCTCAAGCTCAACCTTGACAAGGCGGAGCTGCTCTGCCTCCCGGGGAAGGTCTGCCCACTCATAAACCTCTCCATCACGGTTGACAACTCCACAGTGTCCCCCTCCCAGAGTGTGAAGAACCTTGGCCTGACCCTGGACAACACCCTGTCGTTCTCTGCAAACATCAAAGCAGTGGCTCGCTCCTGCATGTTCATGCTCTACAGCATACATAGAGTATGACCCTACCTCACACAGGAAGCGGCACAGGTCCTAATCCAGCCACTAGTGCTCTCTCGTCTGGACTACTGCAACTCGCTGTTGACTGGGCTCCCCGCTTGTGCCATCAAACTCCTGCAACTTATCCAGAACGCTGCAGCCCCTCTGGTTGTCAACCTTCCGAAGTTCTCCCATGTCACCCCACTCCTCCGCACACTCTACTAGCTTCCAGTCGAAGCTCACATCCACTACAATACCTTAGTACTTGCCCATGGAGCAGCAAGAGAAACTGCCCTTCCCTACATTCAGGCTATGCTCAAACCCTACAACCTGACCTGAGTACTCCGTTCTGCCACCTCGGGTCTCTTGACCCTTCCACCCCTACGGGATGGTGGCTCCCGCTCAGCCCAGGCAAAACTCATCTCTGTCCTGGTACCCCAATGGTGGAACCAGCTTCCCCCTGAAGCGAGGACAGCAGAGTCCCTGCCCATCTTCCAAAAACATCTGAAACACTACCTCTTCCAACACTCTTAAATAATCATTTTCCTCACCTCGACACCTCACCTTCTGGGTGGCAGACTCGTCACTAACAATAAACCTCTCTCTTCTCTCTCTATTTCTACATCTCTCTCTCTCTCTCTCTCTCTCTCTCTCTCTCCCTCTCTCAGTGTGAATGACAGTATCCTGTTTGTGAATGATGTGGATGTGAGGGAGGTGACCCACAGTCTGGCAGTGGAGGCTCTGAAGGAGGCGGGGGCCATCGTCCGCCTCTACGTGCTCCGCAGGAAACCAGCCGCAGAGAAAGTCACCGAGATCAAACTCATCAAAGGGCCGAAAGGTACAGCTCTATTTGTGTCTGTTTGTGTGGTTAATGCTTCCATATTTATGTACCTGTCAGTTATTATTTACATCTTTCTTTCCACCTCTTCCATCTCTCTCTCCATCTCACTCTCTCTGTTTCTCTCCATTGCTCTCTCTGTCTCTCTCACTGTCTCTCTCTCTTTCTCTCTCATATTCTCTCTCTTTCTCTCTCTGCTCCATCCTGTCCCTCCCATAGGTCTAGGTTTCAGCATCGCTGGAGGGGTGGGGAACCAGCACATACCAGGAGACAACAGCATCTATGTCACTAAGATCATCGAGGGTGGGGCTGCTCACAAGGACCAGCGGCTGCAGATAGGGGATAAGATACTGGCGGTCAGTCGTCACACACACACTGGCTAGTTGAGGCCCACTTAGACAAGCCAGCATATCTTGTCCACTTCAGCAGCGTAGGGGCTTTAAGAATCTCAATAAATAACAGTTGTAATTTTCACAGCCTGAGATGACTTTCATTAATATGGTAATAGATGTGTGGGATAGGAGAGTTCTTTAACATCACCAGCACTGCTTCTGCTGCTGCCTGCACTGTGTAGCTCTACTGCCATCTCCTGGGCCATAGAGACATTGCAGATGAGTGGTGGATTTGACTCAATATGGGCTCCATGCAGGAACTACAAAATGGTGCCTGATCCACTGCTTTATTTCCCAATGAGCTATGATACCATGCCCTGTGATTTAGCTTCAGAATAGCTTCAGAACGTCCTCAGAGAGAAGGATCACGTTGACATTCCATTGACTGAGAAGCTGTGTAATATGCCTGTCAGCACTGCAGGGGCTATTTTACTACGGCCATGATGTACAGGTCAGCAGCATGTGTAGCAGTAGGTCTGATCCCATGCTGTCTGTGGGTTCAGGTGAACAGTGTGTGTCTGGAGGACGTGATGCATGAGGATGCAGTGGGAGCCCTGAAGAACACAGCCGAGGTGGTTTACCTCCGGGTGGCCAAGCCTAACAACCTCTACCTGAACTCCTACAACCCGCCAGACCTTACCAGCAGTAAGTGTGTGTGTGTGTGTGTGTGTGTGTGTGTGTGTGTGTGTGTGTGTGTGTGTGTGTGTGTGTGTGTGTGTGTGTGTGTGTGTGTGTGTGTGTGTGTGTGTGTGTGTGTGTGTGTGTGTGTGTGTGTGTGTGTGTGTGGTCCTCTAATGGTCCATGTCTTCTTTCTTCAGCTTACTCCGCTCACATGGACACAGATCTTGGCCACCCCACCTACCTTGGATCAGATTACCCACAAGCCCTCACTCCCACCTCACCCAGTCGCTTCTCTCCAGTGTTGCACAGCATGATGGGGGATGAAGACCTTCCCAGGTGAGCAAAGCTTTCTGCGCTGACTCATATTCCAAATCCACCTATGGCTTTTCACAAAGGCCTCCCATATATGGAACGTAAAATAATGGGCAGATGGAGGTAGGATTTGGTTAGCACAGGCCTGACCCAGAGCTAACCAACGATTATTTTATTTTTCTCTCTGCCTCCCTCCTCCTTGTGCCCCAAAATGTGGTGTCCCCATTTCACTACTCATTTACATCTCTCCCTCCCCATGTTACCTCTCCCTCTTGTTAGTCTCCTTCTTCCCCTCCATTTCTCCTCGTCTCTCCCTGACCCCCCGTCCCTCTCCCTCTCCCTCCCCTTCTCCCCTGCTCTCTCTGTCAGGGAGCCTAGGAGAGTGCTGATCCACCGGGGTTCTACAGGCCTGGGTTTTAACATCGTGGGAGGAGAGGATGGAGAGGGGATCTTTATCTCCTTCATCCTGGCGGGGGGGCCTGCCGACCTCAGCGGTGAGCTGCGCAAGGGCGACCAGATCCTCAGCGTAAGGACACACATGCTCACACACACGAGTGGATTCATATTCTGTACTCACACACATACTCACATGTGTATAGTCACGCAACCACACAGGGACACACTTACGTATATATACACAAACTCTTGATCGCTCTCTTTCTTAGGCACACACACACACACAGCTTCACATGCACACACTTCTCTGAGAGTTTAGGGTGTGTGTGTGTGTGTGTGTGTGTGTGTGTGTGTGTGTGTGTGTGTGTGTGTGTGTGTGTGTGTGTGTGTGTGTGTGTGTGTGTGTGTGTGTGTGTGTGTGTGTGTGTGTGTGTGTGCGCGCATGTGTGTGTGTCAGGTGAATGGAGTGGACCTGCGTATCGCCACCCATGAGCAGGCTGCGGCAGCCCTGAAGAACGCTGGCCAGACTGTCACCATCATCGCCCAGTACAGACCAGAGGGTGAGGCCAGCACTACAGTAACCTACCATTGCATACAACACTGCGTCACCATACGCCAAGGGACCATACATGTGCTAATGTATGTGTGTGTGTGTGTGTGTTCAGAGTACAGCCGTTTCGAAGCGAAGATCCACGACCTGAGGGAACAGCTGATGAACAGCAGCATGGGTTCTGGTCAGACGACACTGAGGAGCAACCCCAAGAGAGGCTTCTATATCAGGTACTTATTAATACTGCACTTTATACTACCCCAAAAGAGGCTTCAACATCAAGTTCTCATTAATACTGCACTATATACTATATACAACCCCAAGAGAGGCTTCTATATCAGGTACTTATTAATACTGCACTTTATACTACCCCAAAAGAGGCTTCAACATCAGGTTCTCATTAATACTGCACTATATACTATATACAACCCCAAGAGAGGCTTCAACATCCGGTACTCATTAATACGGCACTATATACTATATACAACCCTAAAAGAGGCTTCTACATCAGGTCCTCATTTAATACTGCACTATATACTATATACAACCCCAAGAGAGGCTTCAACATCCGGTACTCATTAATACGGCACTATATACTATATACAACCCTAAAAGAGGCTTCTACATCAGGTCCTCATTTAATACGGCACTATATACTATATACAACCCCAAGAGAGGCTTCAACATCAGGTTCTCATTAATACTGCACTATATACTATATACTACCCCAAAAGAGGCTTCAACATCAGGTTCTCATTAATACTGCACTATATACTATATACAACCCCAAGAGAGGCTTCTACATCCGGTACTCATTAATACGGCACTATATACTATATACAACCCTAAAAGAGGCTTCTACATCAGGTCCTCATTTAATACGGCACTATATACTATATACAACCCCAAGAGAGGCTTCAACATCCGGTACTTATTAATACAGCACTATATACAACCCTAAAAGAGGCTTCTACATCAGGTACTCATTAATACTGCACTATATACAACCCCAAGAGAGGCTTCTATATCAGGTACTTATTAATAGTGCACTATATACTATATACAACCCCAAGAGAGGCTTCAACATCAGGTACTCATTAATACTGCACTATATACTATATACAACCCCAAAAGAGGCTTCAACATCAGGTACTCATTAATACTGCACTATATACTATATACAACCCCAAGAGAGGCTTCAACATCAGGTATTTATTAATGCTGCACTTTATACTACCCCAAAAGAGGCTTCAACATCAGGTACTCATTAATACTGCACTATATACTATATACAACCCCAAAAGAGGCTTCAACATCAGGTACTCATTAATACTGCACTATATACTATATACAACCCCAAGAGAGGCTTCAACATCAGGTATTTATTAATGCTGCACTTTATACTACCCCAAAAGAGGCTTCAACATCAGGTACTCATTAATACTGCACTATATACTATATACAACCCCAAGAGAGGCTTCAACATCAGGTATTTATTAATGCTGCACTTTATACTACCCCAAAAGAGGCTTCAACATCAGGTACTCATTAATACTGCACTATATACTATATACAACCCCAAGAGAGGATTCAACATCCGGTACTCATTAATACGGCACTATATACTATATACAACCCTAAAAGAGGCTTCAACATCAGGTACTCATTAATACTGCACTATATACTATATACAACCCCAAGAGAGGATTCAACATCAGGTATTTATTAATGCTGCACTTTATACTACCCCAAAAGAGGCTTCTACATCAGGTCCTCATTTAATACTGCACTATATACTATATACAACCCCAAGAGAGGCTTCAACATCAGGTATTTATTAATACTGCACTTTATACTACCCCAAAAGAGGCTTCTACATCAGGTCCTCATTTAATACTGCACTATATACTATATACAACCCCAAGAGAGGCTTCAACATCAGGTATTTATTAATACTGCACTTTATACTACCCCAAAAGAGGCTTCTACATCAGGTCCTCATTTAATACTGCACTATATACTATATACAACCCCAAGAGAGGCTTCAACATCAGGTACTCATTAATACTGCACTATATACTATATACAACCCCAAGAGAGGATTCAACATCCGGTACTCATTAATACGGCACTATATACTATATACTACCCCAAAAGAGGCTTCAACATCAGGTTCTCATTAATACTGCACTATATACTATATACAACCCCAAGAGAGGCTTCTACATCAGGTACTCATTAATACTGCACTATATACAACCCCAAGAGAGGCTTCAACATCAGGTATTTGTTAATATTGCACTATATACTATATACAACCCCACAACGACACAACACAGATACTACCAGGCTAGTACAGCAATGTGAACACCTCAGAGCACAAGAACCCACTTAGACTTCAAAGAATGTCTGTATCTACTTTTGTAACTGTGTCTTCTTCCTTTCCTCTCCCATGGTCTCCTCTCCTCCGTCTGTCCCAGGGCCTTGTTTGACTATGATAAGACAGCAGACTGTGGTTTCCTGAGCCAGGCGGTGGGCTTCAGGTTTGGTGACGTGCTCCATGTCCTGGACTGTGGTGATGAGGAGTGGTGGCAGGCCAGACGGGTCAGTCCTCAGACAGACGTTGAGGAGGTCGGCTTTATTCCCAGCAAACGCAGGTCAGACACCTCATAGCACCGTGTGTGTGTGTGTGTGTGTGTGTGTGTGTGTGTGTGTGTGTGTGTGTGTGTGTGTGTGTGTGTGTGTGTGTGTGTGTGTGTGTGTGTGTGTGTGTGTGTGTGTGTGTGTACTATATGCTATTTGTTTTCTCCGTTTGCATGTGGAATTCTATGGTTATGTAGCGGATCTTTCACTTTCAGCCTCTCACGCTCCTTTCTTCCCCTCTCCCGCTCTCTTTATCGCACTCTCTTTCTCTCCCTCTGCCCTTTACTGCCTCATTTCGTTCCTAACCCCTTCAGGGTAGAAAGGAAAGAGTGGTCTCGCATGGGCACCAAAGAGAGGGTAAGCACATAAGTTAGTGAGGGTCTTATGAAAGATCTTACACCAATGTCTTCGTCTCTCTCTCTCTCTCTCTCTCTCTCTCTCTCTCTCTCTCTCTCTCTCTCTCTCTCTCTCTCTCTCTCTCTCTCTCTCTCTCTCTCTCTCTCTCTCTCTCTCTCTCTCTCTCTCTCTCTCTCTCTCTCTCTCTCTCGGTGCATGCTGGGTGTTTTTGGAGTTTGAGTGTTTGGTGTGGAAAGCTCTATCCTAACTAACTTTCTTGATTCTATTCTTTTCTTTACATGTTATTTTCTATGGTGGAGGGTTAATGCAATATTTGTTTTTAGCGGTATCCAAAGTTTCTTTTTCAAAGTTAGGGTGGAAGAGGACAGAGTAACATTCCGGGGTTGCAAGGTATAGTGTGCGCAATGGCTTCTCAGCCTAGTGCGCAAGAGACGCTGTCGATTCAGCATGGTTTCAGGTGTGTTCCTGAGAACGGAGTTAAGGTGGAGGAGGTTCTGCTCGCGGTCGGTGAACAGGTAGGAGCTGAGTTTATACATTCTGCTTCTAGAATGAACAAGGCGGTGGTTGTGTTCATGAAAAGAGCTAATTTGGTCGGTAGGCTAATTGCTAGCGGAATATTTGTAAGGGATGTGTTGGTGTCAATTTCACCTCTCTCTACCCCTTCAACAAGAGTTGTAGTGGCAAATTTGCCTCCGTTTATTACGGATGATCAAATTAGGAAAGAGCTGAGTCGTTTTGGTAAGTTTGCTAGCGGTTTCGTGTACTGTCAGCAGGTTTTCAGGCAGATGCCGTTAAGCACGTTGTTTCATTCAGGAGGCAAGTGTTTATGTTTCTGAACAATAATGAGCAACAGCTAAATGTGCATTTTAAAGTGAGGCATGGGGAAGGGCTCTATGCAGGTTTTGCCAGCACAGATAGTCTACGGTGTTTTGAATGTGGGGATTTGGGGCACAAGAGCTTTGCGTGCCCACATAAAGGCCATAGACAAGGGGAGGGTACGAGCGCAAGGGGGAAATCGAGGTGAAAATGCAGGGGGTAAGGAGATGCAGACAGCAGAGGCTGGGCCTAGTCAGTCTAGAGATGGTGGTGTAGATGAGGCTGGGTCTAGTCAGGCTAGAGATGGTGGGGTAGCTGAGGCTGGGTCTAGTCAGGCTAGAGATGGTGGGGTAGCTGAGGCTGGGCCTAGACATGCTATGGAGGGTGGTATAGCTGAGGCTGGCCCTAGTCATGCTATGGAGGGTGTTGTAGCTGAGGCTGGCCCTAGTCATGCTATGGAGGGTGGTATAGCTGAGGCTGGCCCTAGTCATGCTATGGAGGGTGTTGTAGCTGAGGCTGGCCCTAGTCATGCTATGGAGGGTGTTGTAGCTGAGGCTGGCCCTAGTCATGCTATGGAGGGTGGTGCAGATGATACTGCGTCTAGTCAGGTTATTCTAGTGGATGAGGAGAGTATAGTGGGGAAGTGTAAGAGATTAGGGGAGGAGGAGGAGGGTGTCAAGAGGAAAAAGAAAAAGGGTGTGGACAAAGGCACCATGGAAATGTTGCCTGTTGCTGTGGGTGAGGCCCTAACCAGAGAGAAAGGGCAGGTGGTCAGGGTGGGAGATAGAGAAGAGGAGGAAAGTGAGTCTGAGGAAGAGGATGAGGAGGTATTTTTTCAGACTCCTCTTCAATTGGCCCGGAGCTGACAGCCAGTCAACCAGAGGGGTCTAAGTACACGTTGAGAGAACTGACAAGGTTCCTGAATGAGACTAAGGGGAAAAAGTTAATCTTGAGGCTTTTTTCCTGATCCTAGAAAGTTTGTAAGATCAGTACAACATGCTATGAGAAATGAGGGGCATGGTGTCCTCTCACCCAAGAAACGGTTTAGGTTGAGGAAGTGGGTCACAACAGTGCGTAAAGGTTTACCTTCAGACACTGTTTAAATGTTTAATTTCTTACTGACACTGGGGCTTTTTGAGCTTTGCTATTGGTCTATTTCTCTGCTGGCTTTTCTCCCACTTCTTATGGAGACTCTTCGGGTAGGCTCGCTCAATATAAATGGCGCCAGAGATGCGGGAAAGAGGAGTGTGTTGAGTGAATATGTAAAACATAAACAAGTACAGGTGTTGTTTCTGCAGGAGACGCATAGTGATGTGGTGAATGAAGTTGATTGGGGGCTCTGGTGGAAAGGGGCAAGTGTGTTGAGCCATGGGACAAATCTTAGTGCAGGGGTGGCAGTCCTTTTTGCACCGGGTCTGGCTGTAAAATTTGCTCCTCAAAGGAGGTGTGTAGGGGTAGGTTGCTTGTTGTTAAAGCAGAAATTAACAACATGTGTTTTGTCTTTATAAATGTGTATGCGCCTAACACAGGGAGAGAAAGAGGGGTTCTATTTGGGAGTCTTAGACAGGAACTCTCACAAGTAGCGCCTGAGGAGACGCTGGTGATCGGAGGTGACTGGAACTGTACAATGGATTTTACAAAAGACAGAAATGGGGAAGAGCCTCATTCAGTGTCAGTGGGAGTGTTAAGGGACATCTTTAATCAGTTTGACCTAGTGGATGTTTGGAGAACTAAACATCCAAACACAAGACAGTATACGTGGGTGAAGGTTTTTGGGGCTAGGGTGAGTGCAGCTCGACTTGATCGTTTTTACATGTCCAGGAATCAGAGCAATAGGCTTCTGAGTGCTACCATTCTCCCAGTGGGGTTTTCGGATCACCACATAACCATGGCTCGGCTGTCTATTTCACCAGGGCCCGGCAGGCATCTTATTGGAAGTTCAATGTAAAGCTCTTACAAGATGCCACTTTTTGCTCAGGTTTCCAGACTTTTTGGGAAAGATGGGGGCAGCGAAGAGAGGAGTATGAGTCTCTGAGTCAGTGGTGGGATGTGGGGAAAGTGCAAATTCGGCTTTTCTGTCAACAGTACACAGCTCTCTCATCCTCAGAGGCAAGGAGAGTGTTGGGGGAACTAGAGCGGTGTATTAGTGAGATGGAGGTAGAGATGGTGGGGCAAGGCAATGTAGGCCTCCAGGCTAACTTAGCCGATTACGTAGGGACCTGGGCAGTTTTTTCCAGGTTAAAGCAAAGGGAGCACTTGTAAGAGCTAGGTTCTCCATGCTCAAGGAGATGGATGCTCCCAGCTCCTTCTTCTTTGGTTTGGAAAGACAGAGCAGTGAAGCCAAGGGTATGCATTGTCTACGGCTGTCTGATGGGCGGGTGACCTCTGTGGTGGGGGAGATGCGGGAGCGGACTGTGGAGTTTTATACTGAATTGTATAGGGCAGAAATGTGTGATCCTATGTGTGCTCAGGTCTTGTTCGCAGGACTCCTAAGCTCTCTCGGGCACAGAGGGATGAAATGGACATTCCTCTGTTGTCACATGAACTGGCAGAGGCAGTAACCCAGATGTCCCCCGGTCGTGCACCCGGGGTTGATGGACTTCCAGTGGAATTTTACAAAAAATTCTGGGGAACAATTGGACAGGATTTCTTTTGCGTGTTGCGAGAATGCCTAGGGGTAGGAGAGTTGCCGATGAGCTGCCGTCGGGCGGCTCTGACTCTCCTGCCCAAAAAAGGGGACTTGTGTGAACTTAAGAACTGGAGGCCTGTGGCGTTACTCTGTGCGGACTACAAGATTTTTGCCAAGGTCCTCTCTAACAGACTGAAGTCCCATCTGGACTCTATAATACACAAGGACCAGACATATTGTGTACCGGGACGCTCAATCACGGACAACTTGTTCTTGATTAGGGACATGTTGGACTTGTCGAGAGGTTCTAATGTGAACTTTGGACTGGTCTCTTTAGATCAAGAGAAGGCTTTTGATAGAGTGGATCATGAGTATCTGTTTAATGTGATGTCTGTGTTTGGGTTTGGGAAGAGTTTTGTGACCTGTGTGAAGCTGTTGTATGCTGGGGCGTCATGTATGGTTAAGGTGGGAGGGGGCTCAGTAGGCCAGTCTGGGTGAGACGGGGCATTAGACAAGGATGCCCTCTATCTGGGCAGCTGTACACACTAGCCATTGAGCCTTTTTAGGACTGCTACGCAGGAGACTGCGGGGAGTGTGCTGGACAGGCATGGATGTGGTGACAGGAATTGCAGTCTCAGCATATGCAGATGATGTTTCTGTGATGGTCAGGGATGGGCAAGATATGCAGGAACTAGAGACCAGTCTGAAGGTGTATGAGGGAGCTTCATCAGCTAAGGTAAACTGGGAAAGAGCAAAGCTCTGTTATGTGGGGCATGGGGGATAGGGCTCCTCCTCTGCTTCCAGGGGGTTTGCAGTGGGGTTGTGAAGGGCTTAAAGTGTTGGGGGTGTACCTGGGCTCGGAGAGGTGGGTCAGCAAGAACTGGGAGGGGCTGACACAGGCAGTGGTGTCAAGACTGGCCAGGTGGAGGTGGCTCCTGTCCCAAGTGTCATATAGAGGGAGGGTGCTGATAATCAACAACCTGGTGGCATCTTCCTTGTGGCATAAACTGGCTGTCCTCAACCCCCCGCCGGTCTGCTTGCAGACCTGCAACGCAAGCTGGTGGATTTTTTTGGTCGGGACATCACTGGCTGAAGGCAGCAGTTTTGTACATGACCGTCCACGAAGGAGGACAGGGCCTGGTGGAACTGGAGAGCAGGATGGCTGCTTTCAGACTAAAGGCGGTGCAGAGACTGCTGTACCACACTGATGTTGGCTGGAGGGAACCAGCATGCGCGCTGCTGAGGAGAGCTGGCGGATTAGGGTTGGACCGGCAGCTGTTCCTCATGAAGCTGGAGAGGCTGAGTACAGCAGGTCTCTCAGAGTTTTACTCTGCGGTGCTGAGGGCCTGGCAGCTGCTAAGGCCCACACGAGAAGGGGGTGTGGAGCCTGGGCAGTGGGTGTGGGAGGAGCCCATCTTCCACAACCCAGCCATCCCTTTGAGATCGGTTCAGTCGGCCACCCTGCAGAGGCAACTGATGGCAGGGGGTTTACAAAGGCTGGGTGACCTGAGACTGCTGGGAGAGGAGGGGTGGAAAACCCCGGAGGTCTTGGCGCAACAAACAGGAATAACGTCTCTTAGGCTGCTGGAGAGATTCCTGGAGGAGGTTCAGGAGGCACTGTCTGAGCCGGTAAGGGGGGTGTTTGAGAGGCCAAAGGGAGAGGGGCCACCAATGTTCCCGCCACTGCAGGTGACGGCAGAGACTGGAGACTGGCAAGGGGTCTGGAGGACTTGTTAGATTTTAACACTCCGAGCCTGGGGAGTTTGAGGGGTGGGAGGTAAAGCCCTCTACAACCTCTGCGTTAAGGTGAGGAGCATTAGAAGCCTAACAGGAGTGAAGGCACATCAGTGGCAGGGGGTATGTGGGGCGGAGAGTATGGTGGGTTTTAGATGGAGGGCGCTCTACAAACCCCAGTACCAAAGAGGTCAGGGGACCTCCAGTGGAGGGTTCTTCATGGAGCCCTGGCCACTAACAGCTGGTTGGCACGGGTTGATCCGGGAATTGGGCAGGGGTGTCCTTTCTGTCAAATGAAAGAAACTGTAATTCATGTGTTTTCTGTGTGCACCAGGTTAATGCCATTAATGTCTCTGTTGGAATGTCTGTGTGACAGGTTGGGGGTGGTTTTGCTGTTGGGATGTTTATAATGGGATACAGGTATTCGAGTAAGGAGAAAGAAAAATGTGTTTTGTTGAATTTTCTGTTTGCTCAGGCAAAGTTAGCTATTTGGCTAACAAGGAGGAACAGGGTCAAAGGTGGGGGATAACAGACCCTTTACTACTGTTTCATGGGATGGTCTCTGCGCGCCTTAGGGTTGAGTTTGAGTTCTATAAAATGATCAAATGTGTGGAGATGTTTGAGGAGATATGGTGTGTTGGGGGGGCTGTCTGTATTGCTGGGGAAGATGTTTTGGATATACGGTTGTAGGAGATGGTTTTTGTGTATTTTTATTTATTTTTTATTTATTTATTTTAGGAGTGGGGGGGTGAGTTTTAAATGAACTAAGAATGTTTCAATAAAGCAAGACCAAAAGTCTCTCTCTCTCTCTCTCTCTCTCTCTCTCTCTCTCTCTCTCTCTCTCTCTCTCTCTCTCTCTCTCTCTCTAAACATCTGTTTTCTCTGTGTTGTGCAGGATCGCAGTCGGGACAGCCTCGGATCTCAAGGTAAGCAGCTGTACCGGAGGAGACTGGCTATGCCCTCGGCGGTGCTAGAAATTATGATTATTTTATTTAGCTAGAACGCCACAGCGATCAGAT
>NC_068431.1:47636819-47768774 GCF_023373465.1 Oncorhynchus keta
ACTGAGATATAACTGAGCTATAACTGAGATGACTGAGATATGACTCAGATATAACTGAGATATAACTGAGATATAACTGAGATATAACTGAGATATATCTGCGATATATCTGCGATATAACTGAGATATAACTGAGCTATAACTGAGCTATAACTGAGATATAACCGCGATATATCTGAGATATAACTGAGATATGACTGAGAAATATCTGAGATATAACTGAGATATAACTGAGATATAACTGCGATATAACTGAGATATAACTGAGATATGACTGAGAAATATCTGAGATATGACTGAGAAATATCTGAGATATGACTGAGAAATATCTGAGATATAACTGAGATATGACTGAGAAATATCTGAGATATAACTGAGATATGACTGAGAAATATATGAGATATAACTGAGCTATAACTGAGATATAACTGAGATATATCTGAGATATATCTGAGATATATCTGCGATATAACTGAGATATAACTGAGCTATAACTGAGATATAACTGAGATATAACTGAGATATAACCGCAATATATCTGAGATATAACTGAGATATGACTGAGAAATATCTGAGATATAACTGATATATAACTGAGATATAACTGAGATATAACTGAGATATATCTGAGATATAACTGAGATATGACTGAGAAATGACTGAGAAATATATGAGATATAACTGAGATATAACTGCGATATAACTGAGATATAACTGAGATATAACTGAGATATAACTGAGATATAACTGCGATATAACTGCGATATAACTGAGCTATAACTGAGATATAACTGAGATATATCTAAGAAATATCTGAGCTATAACTGAGATGACTGAGATATAACTGAGCTATAACTGAGCTATAACTGAGATATAACTGAGATATAACTGAGAAATAACTGAGCCTCAGTGCAGCATGTGTATTATCTTCTCCAGTTACACATCTCACATCCTGTGGCTAGAGTGTTTTGAGTTGAGGTACAGTAGCTATATAATACACTAGTCCAATCTTATGGATGGGGTAAGGTGGCGTGTGTATGCGTGTGCATGTGTATGTGGGTGGTTGTGCATGTGAATGGGTGGGGTATGCAAATGTGTGTGCTTGCGTGTGTGCGTTCCAGGCTCATGAGATTTGGTGCAATAGTGTAATGATGATATGCAATGAGACCGGGTTTGGGTGTCTTCGAAGATATACAATAATACGTTCTAGGTATGATATATAAGTATAATAATATCTTTGCACTGACAGCATTAACACAGGTTTTAATAGGGGGAGTGAGAATAAGACTAAATACAATCTGGATTCCAGGGGTTTACAGACACTCGTTTGTATTTCTAACCATTTGTTTAGAACTTTTGATTTGACGTTTAAAGGGTGAAGTTACTGGTGGAAGTGACCGTTAATATTTGTTGTTCTTTGATTTTGGGGCTCACTTGCTTTTCCCCCCGTGAGAGATGGAAAGTGGTCATGTTTTGGATTGATTATTTATTATTAAGTGCTCTCACTGTTTCAGTTGTATTCACTTGGAAGTCTGTACATTCTAATTTGTATCATTTTATTCTTCTTCATTCAAAGAAATGTCCGTTTTTGGGGAGTGGCCAGAACTGTTGTAAATACAGAGGTGTGTGGGACGCTGTTGCAATGCATACTGCTAATTGGACATTAGAGAAACCATCAGTCTCAGCACTGGTACCTGAGCCCACAGCCCTGCTACCCCCTCTAATACACAGGAACACATCACTTTGAGTGGGTCTCTCACACACACGCGCACACACACACACACATTCTACATGAATGGAATAATAGTATGTTATTCATTTCTTTATTTGAAAAATCAAATGTATTTCTTATTCTCTGTCTCAGACATCCATATCATAGTGTGATACTCCTAAACAAAATATATATATATACATTTTTACTGAATAGACTGATGATAAGATTACATCGAGGTCAACTGATGCAGAACATGTGTTTAAAATGATTTATCTTGCAAAAGATATTTAACAATGACAATATCAAGCAAACTAATATGTTTCATTTAAGTGAATCGCTTGTTGTAAATTAGCTATAAAGACAAGACAATTAATTAAAATAAGCTTTCTGGAAGAAAAAAATTGTGTCATGGCACCATTTTGTTTTTGCAGAGACTGTTTCATGTTGTGTTTTGGGAACAAGCCAGGAACTAACCATGCAGGTAAGGTTGGTCCTCAGCCTGGGAGGAGGAAAATGACCAGAACATTTTGTCCTTTAGGGGGCACTCGTATACCATTATTGTAGAGTACTTCTCCGCAGTCTCCAGTTTCACCTACTGCAATCTTTTATTTTTGGCTCTCCTTTCTTTTGTTGTGGTGTGTTTTTGTGTGTTTCTTGTTTTCCCAAATGTATTGTTTTTTGTTTTTCTCTTTCATTTTTTCCTCTGTCTCTCCATGTCCCCCCCCTTCTCTCTCTCTCTCTCTCTCACTCCCTCCTCACTCTGCTGACACCTAGGGGACCACCCTTTTCCCTTTAGGAAATCACACAACAAAGATGCTTCCTCTGTGAGCCTGAGATTTAGAGGTGTGTGTGTGTGTGTGTGTGTGTGTGTTCAGTGAAGGCAGAAGGCATGGCACTAAATTGTGTGAGAGGATGAGGTGAGGTGAGCCCCCCTCCTCTCCCCCGCTTACAATGTCAAGCACTTTGAGCATTGGAAAATCACTATATAACCAGTCCATTAGGTGTGTGTGTGTGTGTGTTGCCTGTGTAGCTGCGGGTGTGCACTTGGTGTGACTAATAGGGCATGAGAAGAGAGAATCACACAATATTGTCTCCCCAAGTGTGATTAGGATCAGTCTGAGAGGCCAGTTACCATAGGCATATCTAACCCACTACAGATCTGCCCATTTGATATGCAGGGGACACTTCACAAAACCAGTAATAAGTACCTGTTCCTACAGTCTTTTAGTTTCACTCTCTGTGGTGAATTCTAGCTATTCAGCTTCTTCCTTTGTGTGTGTGTGTGTGTGTGCTGCCTGGCAGGATCCTTAATTTGCGATCTGTGCTGATGTTCCACCTTACACTCGTGGTGTGTACAGTCTTTGTGTCATCCACACGTTTCTCACCGTGGTTCAACATTTCGGGTCACAAGCATTCCATTACCGTTTCATTCATGAGCACATTATCTCTGGTCAGAACTGGGTCAGCTCTAGGGTTAGCTGTTATCCCAATGAGATTTGAAATCCCAGCACTACAGACATATGTCTCTGTTGAATGGATTACATAAGGTTGTAGAACAACACCATTATCATCATCCTTTAACAGTCATACCTGGGTTGTCTCCCTGTAAGTAACCAGGTGTATGGCTAGGCTGTCACTGAACTAGGGATACAGGCATGAGTTTTGGGATTATGGAGCCGATTTGAAAGAGTGCTGGTGTTTGGATATATGGGTTTGGTTTGGGGTGGGCGGTTTTTACGATGTGAGGGGCTAAAGGTAAGGGAGGGGTTGAAGGGGGGGGGGGCTAAACATGAGACCATGCCCATGAGCCATGAAAGCAGTTCTTTCACAGCTCTCTCTCTCTCCCCTCCCTCTCTCTCACACACACACACACACACACACTCTCTCTCTCTTTCCCTCATGCCCATCTCCCATCCTCTCCCTCACTCTCACTTCCTGTGTCTCCTGTGTCCTTATCCTCTCCTCCTCCTCTCTCACCCCCTCCCTGCCCCTCTCTTTTGCATAATGAATTATTTTGTGTCTGCGTTATTATTTAAATCCTGCATTCCACAGCACAACTTAGCACCCTCCCCTCGCCTTTCTACCCTCCGTGGTTACCATGACAACCCCCCTACTTTCATGTTGTTTTCATTTCGATATCCCAATTAAAGATGGGTGACGTGAAGTGATCACGGCGGGAGGAGAGTGGCTGAGGAAGACTGCAGCTGAGCGGCTTTGGGGGTAATTGCGGTGACTGTGCAGTTGTAAATCAGTCATCGGTATTATGGATGGGAAGGCTAAATGTTGTGTTTGCGTATCAGAAGCAGAGAAAAGCCGTGGGTCATTGCTACCTCACACCTGCTCCACTGTCTGGGGGGGATAGAGGATGGAAGGGTTTTGGTCCGGGATGTAACAGTAGCATCAGATGTCCTGAGGCCATGGCAGAACAGTAGCCTGCTCATAGCCCCCCTTCACTCCTCCCCCCCTTTCACACACACTGACGCCGAACCACCGCCGACTTCACACCTCTGTGGCACTGTGTGAGTCTCAGCTCTTCACGCGGTGTGTTTCTATCATTCGTTTTTTCTTCTCTTTCTGGTTCCCACTGTTCTCACCTCCGCCATGTCTCTGTCTCAGCCCAGAGAGGGAAGCCCCGGAAGTCTCGCCCAACACCCTCAGAGCTGTTAGCATATGTGTAAGGGAACATGGGGTTTATGGCCCGCTGTGGACGCGTACCGTCTCTGAGAAACGTGCTGATCCAGCCTTGTTCCCACCCACGTCTGCCTTTGATTCACATCGACAGAGTGAAAGACAGTGTTGTGTACTGCTGCTGTAGTATTGTGTAGTGTGTGAATGGATCGTGTCCAGGAGTGTATGTGCCACAGGATAGAGCCTTGGAGTAAGCCCAGTTAGACCTGACCCCATTTAACCTTCATCTGACCCAGTTACCCATGGACCAGACTTTTTTGGGGGGCCACCTTGGACTCAAAAACCTCTCACTGCAACACACAGCCGCCTACAGCCACCTGCACAATGGGTGTACGTACGGGTATGGTTTTGGTATTGGTTGTGTGTCTTCTGTGCATACTGCTCATATTCTGAATCTGTGACATATAAGTGTTGGTCAAAGGGATCTTTTCGTGCAAATAGCTCAATTCAACACCCTTGATTATAATTATCTTGTTATTTTAAACTGATTATCACATTCAGCAATGTAGGATACATGAATTTACGTTACAGCAGTTTCTGTGTAGGAGAAGGAGATTTATGTCGCCTAATATCTCGAGTAGAAATGCTTACCTGATGTTTTTTTTATTTTTTTTATTTAACCTTTATTTAACTAGGCAAGTCAGTTGGGAACAAATTATTATTTACAATGACGGCCTACGAAAAGGCAAAATGCCTCCTGCGGGGACTGGGGCTGGGATTAAAAATTAAATACAAATATTGGACAAGACGCGCATCACGACAAGAGAGACACCACAACACTACATAAAGAGAGACCTAAAGACAACATAGCCTGGCAGCAACACATGAAAACACAGCATGGTGATGTGAGCATAGTATGCGCTTAATGTGGGGTGTGAAAAAGATTTGTAGGCCATTAAGTCACACACACCCTAAAGAAATAAAACATCACTTGGGTCGAACACCAGAAATGTCGGTTTTCTGATTTGCGGGACTATGCCATAATATAAGTATATCATAGAATATCATTATAAAATGTACTGTATATCGTAATAAGCATTATTTTTAATTCTCAACGCGTTCTTGTTCTCAGCTGAGAGTGACAGTCTTTCACTGCTACTAATTGTTTTCCAACGGTTTTCCAGATAATTTACGTAAGAAAAGGACAAACCGCTCCTTCACTTTCATGAAGTCACTGCCGAGGAAATAACAGGCCAATACACAAAGTGGGCCCCTGCGACCCTGAATTGAGAGTGCATTTATTTGCATGGGAATGACATGAAACCAGACACAAGTCTGCTGGTTTCTTCTCCAAATAGATTGTAGTAAGTAGCCTACATATATTGCATGCTTGCAGAGCAGACTGGGATGAAATTTAAGACCATAAAATAGAGCATTGTAATATGATCTCCACATCTCAAAAACCTGTAGGCTATTTCAATGTGTGTATCGTGAATGAAACACGACAACACTTTGGTATGAGCAATATCACTCCCGTTATTTAGGCTACAGAAACTCTCAACAAGATACAAGATCGCAAAAAAAAATCACAAAAGTAGGGGTCGAGTGAATACATACATTGATTTGCATATTCCTATTTGACTGACAGCTCAAATTGACCTATGATTGGCCGAAAATGTGTGCGTGAAGGCGGGGCGTATGCAGTCAGTGGAGGTTAGTGCTTTTCGACTCTGATTGTGTGTGGTGAAACATCCCCAGTGAGACGACTGCGAGTGGACGGCGGATAAGTCCATAACTTTTTGTTTTCTGTTTATTATTACCTGAAAGTGAATTATCGTAAAAAAAAATATTAATATTTAAACTCTCTAATTTATCAATCATTCCACATCACTGGAAACGTACAGGCAGTGGCAACGAGACACGCAGTTGTTCCCGACCAATCGACTACATTTTTTTAGGGGAAAAAAAATTCATACAATTATTGTTCTGGTCGTTTGGAAAGAAAATAGGCTACCGAAACGAACAAAACGCAGCAGTAACATTATTTTCGTTCATGTTGAGAATTGAGGGGGTTTTCAAGTGCTTTAATTGCGGAGTCTAGACATCGAATTGAGAGGACATTTGGGAGAAGTAGAGGGCTGGCGGACAAAGAGTGGACCGAATACATCTTAAGGATACGAGAAGTTTCACATACATGCGTCCCCTTTTTGAACATGACAGAGAAGACAAAGGACAACGGTGCTATATAATTGTATAGCCAAGCTATACAATATTCTATAGCACTATAAAGCAAAGTTTCCCATCATATGAAAGTTGATATTTGATTGACTATGCTCGATTTTTAAAGAAACTGGTGGTTTATTTTTGTAAATTTTTTTAATCGACTTATTCCATGAGATATTGACTTGGCAACCGTCCGGTCAAAAAGCAAGGTTTTCCTTGAAATGCTGTGACCACATTTTTGAATGACTCATTTCCAGTGAAACTGGTGTTTGAACTGTGGTCAGTGTCAGATGTGGTCGGTGTTGCGGCCAATGGGTACACGGTCCAGCTGACGCTGCCACTGAATTCCCAGTTACACGTTGTTGTTTTTTTTGACCAACACAACCGAAGGAGTTCGTTTATATTACGGATAATCTGTATGCCATTATGAATTTCATATCCAGTCGCATTGCCCCACTTTGGCTGGTCCTGCTGGAATGTGTGCTTCTGTCGACAGCAGAGGAAGGTAGGTTGGAATATCTCCTGTACAATGTTCTCAAATATAACAAGGCTGTTTCGTGTTCTGTCATCATGCTTATTATCGACAGTGTACAGTGGGGTTATTAGGCTACCTAATAATAGGTTATTGAAAATATGATTACGGCCCATTTTGCCTTCAGATTGTGGTTACATTGTCACAACAGCACCGTTACATTGTAACAGCCGCACATGGCAATGTAACATGCTAGTTGACAATTATCGTGAAGAGGTTCATCAATCCTACACTCCACACGTGAACTATGTTTACTGTACATTATGTTGTCTTTGTATAGAGAATCATCACCCTCCACTATCTAACTATTGCAATGAGACTTTTCCCGTTAATGAAGATTAACTTGACTGGCCTGCACAAGAGCCTATGCAAGTGTCTGTACATAGGCACTTTAAAAACAGCCCAAGACAACATAAATACCTGGATTCATTTAAGATACGAAGGTGATAATGAATTAGTGTGTGTGTGTGTGTGTGTGTGTGTGTGTGTGTGTGTGTGTGTGTGTGTGTGTGTGTGTATTTATGTATGTGTTCTGGAAAGGTGTGGAACAGCACAGAAATGGTCTTTGTGGAAACATACACCACATGGCTAAAAGTATGTGGACACCTGCTTGTCGAACGTCTCCTTCCAAAATCATGGGTATTAATATGGAGTTGGTCCCCCCTTTGCTGCTATAACAACCTCCACACTCTACTAGATGTTGGAACATTGCTGCGACTTGCTGCGATTCAGCCACGAGCATTTGTGAGGTCGGGCACTGATGTTAAGCGATTAGGCCTGGCTCGAAGCCGGCGTTCCAATTCATCCCAAAGGTGTTCGGTGGGGTTGAGGTCAGGGCTCTGTACAGGCCAGTCAAGTTCTTCCACACCGATCTCAACACACCATTTCTGTATGGACCTCGCTTTGTGCACAGGGGAGTTGTCATGCTGACACAGGAAAGGGCCTTCCCCAAACTGTTGCCACAAAGTTGGAAGCACAGAATCGTCTAGAATGTCATTATATGCTGTAGTGTTAAGATTTGGAGCTAAGGGGCCTAGCCTGAACCATGAAAAACAGCCTCAGTCCATTATTCTTCCTCCACCAAACTTTACAGTTGGTACTATGCATTCGGGCAGGTAGAGTTCTCCTGGCATCCACCAAACCCAGATTTGTCAGTCGGACTGCCAGATAGCGAAGAATGATTCATCACTCCAGAGAAGGTGTTTTCACTGCACCAGAGTCCAATGGCGACAAGCTTTAAGCCACTCTAGTCGATGCTTGGCATTAAGCATGGTGATCTTGGGCATGTGTGGGGCTGCTCAGCCATGGAAACCCAGTTAAAGCTCCAGACGAACAGTTATTGTGCTGACATTGCTTCCAGAGGCAGTTTGGAACTCTGTTGTGAGTGTTGCAATCGAGGACAGACTGTTTTTATACACTTCAGCACTCAGCTTCTCCGTTCTGTGAGCTTGTTGTGGCCTACCACTTCGCGGCTGTGCCGTAGTTGCTCCTAGGTGTTTCCACTTCATAATAACAGCGCTCACAGCTGACCAAGGCAGCTCTAGCAAGGCAGACATTTTACGAACTGACTTTGTTGGAAAGGTGCCACCCTATGACAGTGCCACATTGAAAGTCACGAAGCTCTTCAGTAAGCCCATTCTACTGCCATTTGTCTCCTATGGAGATTGCACGGCTGTGCGCTCGATTTTATTTTCCTCGATTTTATTCACCTGTTCGACAACGGGTGTGACTGAATTACCCGAATCCACTCATTTGAAGTGGCGTCCACAAACTTTTGGCCACACAATGTACCAGCCTCTAGACCGCATCCACAAGGTGTCTCGGTGTCTCACTACCAATCAACCCTGAACGGCATGGCTCGGATTAGTTCCACATTACATGCAGAAATGGAGACACCTGGTCCCCGCTATCTACAAACAATTAACCTGGCGCTGTTTGACAGGCATGGATAACGCCCGAGCACGGCTATGGCGTTACAGGTGACTTGAAGGGATTAGTTGGGTATGCCTACTACAACTTCATTGTAATTAGCCACAGCAAACGGCAAAATCAATTCACGATTGTGTTTTAGTTTATTCATTGAAGTTTAAGCACCATTCTTCGAGGTTTTGCCCTCAGTCGGTGTCTGAACTATTCCGATTCACTCCACGTCCTGGCCTGTATGTTACTCTGTAGGCCTGCTTCACTTCCATTGAGAAGGGTTTTTGAGGATCTAGGCCTAGAATGTATCGTTTTCATGTCATGAACCCACCTCCGACATCTGTTCACTAATTCCCCTTTTCAACTCCCAACAGATGGAGCAGAAAGAGAAGCAGCGCTGGGAGTTAGGTTGGATGTGACCTCTCCCTTATCTTTTAAAAACTCCACTTAAACACCTTATTTACTTTTTCAAATCATATTCGCACGGCATTGGACGGTCTTTGAAGTGTTACCTCCATGCGGTGGCTGCAGGACTGTGAAGGTATTAAAAAGGGCAATGCTGGTGATGATTAATTTGGCCAAGTTAAGCTTGGCGTCCGTGGGGGGTAGATTGGATTCTGTCCACAGGGTAAGATCCTCAAAAGGGCCCCAAACCCTCTGAGATTAGACTGTGTGTGTGTGTGTGTGTGTGTGTGTGTGTGTGTGTGTGTGTGTGTGTGTGTGTGTGTGTGTGTGTGTGTGTGTGTGTGTGTGTGTGTGTGTGTGTGTTTGTGCGTGCGTGCGTGCGTGCGTGCATGGTTGGGTGTGTGTGGGTGCGTGTGTGTGTGAATGATTAAACAAAGGCTGATCCCTGTGCATATTGTATATTAGATATTTAGTGGTCTTTGTCGGGAAGAGTTTGAAGAAAAAATACACTTCCACCCCAGTGAGCCCGGCGAGCCTTCACAATCAGCCTCCAAGATGAACTAACCCCCCAAAAGACACCACTCTGAAGGCCCATCCTCTCTCTGTTGCATTCTCATTTCCTCCACCTACGCTTCTTTCTCTCTCTCTCTCCCTCACTCTTTCTCTCTCTGTCTCCCTCCCTCACTCTTTCTCATACTTTGAATAGAGTGCCGTGTTGAGTGACATTGTGCTTCACAACCCATAAACCCAATGTCTAAAACCAGCAAATGCTAAAATAATGTTTTTATTCCGAATGCAAGAGGCCCTAGGTGAAAGAGTTAGGGCCTCGCCCCCCTGCACTCTTTTATTTTGTTACTCTTTCCGTTGACTCTCTCTCTCTGCTATGTGAGCGAGGCAGTGCAGTCTGGACTTACCACTGTCTGCCCCGCCGCGGAAATGCGGATTTCTTCCCCCGAAATCCTATTAAATGGAACTGATTTTTATAAGAAAGGGATTTGCATTTAAAGCAATCCTGCCCCCTCACTGACACCCTCAGCCCATCATCCTCTGTGGCTTAATCCCACGATTAGCCCCTTGAAGAGTTAAACAGGCATCCGAGTCGAGCAGCTGTAATGTACAGGCCAGTTTCCCTCTACTCTTTCTCTCTCTCTCTCTCTCTCTCTCTCTCTCTCTCTCTCTCTCTCTCTCTCTCTCTCTCTCTCTCTCTCTATCTCTATCTCTATCTCTATCTCTATCTATCTCTATCTATCTATCTCTATCTATCTATCTATCTATCTATCTATCTATCTCTCTCTCTCTCTCTCTCTCTCTCTATCTCTTTCTATCTCTTTCTATCTCTCTCTATCTATCTATCTATCTATCTATCTATCTATCTATCTATCTATCTATCTATCTATCTATCTATCTATCTATCTATCTATCTATCTATCTATCTATCTATCTATCTATCTATCTATCTATCTATCTATCTATCTATCTATCTATCTATCTATCTATCTATCTATCTATCTATCTATCTATCTATCTATCTATCTATCTATCTATCTATCTATCTATCTATCTATCTATCTCTCTCTCTCTCTCTCTCTCTCTCTCTCTCTCTCTCTCTCTCTCTCTCTCTCTCTCTCTCTCTCTCTCTCTCTCTCTCTCTCTCTCTCTCTCTCTCTCTCTCTCTCTCTCTCTCTCTCTCTCTCTCGTGACCTGATGAAGTTGCCTCCGCTGGCTGGGCTCGGCCTAGACAGATGGGTTCCTGAGTGGGTCTGGGTTGGCTTATCAAGACTACTTAAGTCACAAATGAGATGCGATGCATATGGAAATATGACAGGTGGACGGTACTCCGGGTTGATGAGGGGATAGAAAAAGCCCCCCAGTTCACCACCACCAGCCCCCAATCCATACATCAACGTCAGTGGCACGCTGACAGGCAGGCAAGAAGCAGGGCAGGTGACCCACGTCTGCACCTCCACCCACACACCACTCACTGTGAGAGGGGACACAATGGGGACGACTAGAGAGGGGACCGGCAGCAGAGGACAGGGAATGAGGCCACAGCCTTTCAAATAAGACAGGGACAGAGAATGACACTTATGGAGAGAGTAATTTCTGCCAGTGGGTGAGACTGCTATCAAGTCAAGTAGAAATGAGAAAGGGCTGACGAGAAAGCGAGAGGGTGTGTGTCGTAGGTGATAATCAGAAGCGCCTGGCTGGGAGACAGAGGGACTTCCCGTGCCTGTGTGCTCGCTGAGATTCCCCCGAGCCCCAGAATATCTGTCCTATATACAGTAACAACACTGAGGCTCAGCAGGCAGCAGGCTTCCAGTCCCACCACACAGCTCCTCAGACACAGAGAGAGAGAGTACACAACGTGTTCACACTGGTTTCACCATTTCATCCATCGTCATACGAGATATCTCTGTCTTATTTCCCTCTTTGGAACCTACAAAATCTGTTCCAAAGCCCCTCCCCTTCAATTCCACCATGTCTTTAAGCCTTTAAGAGCAAAGAACAGTGGAAGGAAGATTTTGAGCTGTACCCCCTCAATGTGTCTGGCTTTCCTTGGCTGCTGAAATGGAGAAAGAGGGGGATGAGTCAGAATGAAAGAGGAGACCCATGCAGGGCGAGTATTCTCTTGTATCTGGGCTTGGACGTGCCGATCTTTGGATGGCTGATGTAGCCTAAGTCTGTGCTGCCATTCAGAGTGACTGTCCTCCAGCTTCAAGCTGTTCACCTCCCACCGCGGATTAGTCACCGAGAGCCTGTGTGTGTTTGCGCGTGTGTGGTGTGTCTGCATGTTTCACGTCACAAGGACCATATCCAGTTGTAACAGTCTGTAACGGTTTTTCAGCCACCGACGGGGGACCCCAAAAGCTCGATATGTTAAAGAATGCAGACGTTGGAGAGAGCCCCCCGACACTAAACGTTGGTCCTATTATTTTCCGCAGTCGAATGCATGTGCTTTTTTTTTTTGCGTCGGAGCACATTGGAGTGCGTCTGTGGAAGTGTGTGTGAGAGAGTTGACCTTTTGTTTTGGTATTTTTCCCAGTGTTCAGTGGGAGGGAGACTCTCTCAGTGTGACTGACATGGAGATGCATGCAAACACATTTTATGTCCAGAGATAATTATATGGATGCGACTTGAGTCGTGGGACGGGGGGAGTAGTGGGCGGAACGGCAGAATTACAAAGACAGAAAGAACCACGAAAACACAACAGACAGTAAACATGCTGAAAGTGCACGGAGGTTATACAGGATTTGAAAACAGATCTGTACCAGAGCCAAAGTGTGTGCTTCCTTCAACACATGGTGATAGTTCGCAAAACTATCTTTATAAACTCTTTGTAAATTCTTATGAACGTAGAGTTATCTCCGGCACACTTCTTACCGTTGAGTCCCTATCAGTTATTAAAACAGAACAATTACAAATGAACACGACTCCTTTTCATTGGAGGTTGACTCTATCCTAAACCCTTTGTTCTAAGCACACAGTGACACAGACACGGGTTTAGTTGAGATGCCGATAAAACCCATGCCAACTAACTGCACCATTGTTACTTGATCTTGTAGCGAGCTGTTCCACAGTGGTTCTCTTTTTCTCTCTAAGGGATGGAGGTGAAGACTCAACAAGTTCTTTTTGTTCCTCTCCAGCTCTACTTACTTAGGCTTTTATGGAGTTTAATCTCACCCATAGCTCAGTGTCTTTTGTTAGCCAGGGAGGGAGATGTGGGAAGTCAACCGGACTCTTTCAGACGACCCCCCCCCCCCTTTGGTGTGAGATTAGCTGAAGAACTCCAAATCAAACCAGGGAGAGACAAACCCAGAACATTACTACTGCCAAACAATCTCTGCAATTAGCTAGCTGAAGAAACGTGACAGAAATGTTGTGGTAATATTTCCCTACGTTCTGGAGACAACTGTTGCGTGGAAATGCTGCTGTCTCTACTTCTATATCTACTGCTGTGGCACAGGAATTTCAGCCGCCGTATTTTACACCAACAATTCAGAGGATTGAGTCAATTGGAGCCTGCACATATCGGAGCCAAAATGAATACCAGACTCGGAGGGTAGGTTTAAGACACCTAATCCCCACTGCTATGGTCAGCCATTTTGGTTCCCAACTGTGTTATTTAACTCTGGCTGCATCCCCAATCATACCCACACAGAAAAGTGACCCTGTCTAGTTCTAATAGCCAGCAGCCTGCTCCCGACAGTCACTGGATCGGGTTGTGGCCTGGGAGGGAAGGAGAGCACAGGGACACTAGTATCTTCCTGCCTGGACCAGCCTGTTTGGCATGCATCCCTGAAGAGGATTACATCCAACTAGGAGTCTGACATTAACACCCTCATTCTCACTTTCTCTCCTCACTCCGTTCTCTCTCTCTCTCTCTCTCTCTCTCTCTCTCTCTCTCTCTCTCTCTCTCTCTCTCTCTCTCTCTCTCTCTCTCTCTCTCTTTTATTTATATATATATATATGCAGTATATACACTGAGTGTACAAAACATTAGGTACATCGTCCTAACATTGAGCTGAACTCCCCTTTCCCCTCAGAACAGCCTCAATTTGTCAGGGTATGGACTTGACAATGCGTCAAAGCGTTCAACAGAGATGCTGGCCCATGTTGACTCCAATGCTTCCCACAGTTGTGTCCTTTGGGTGGTGGACCATTCTTGATAGACACAGGAAACTGTTGAGCGTGAAAAACCCAGCAGCGTTGCAGTTCTTGACACACTCAAACCGGTGTGCCTGGCACCTACTACCATACCCGGTTAAAGGGACTTAAATCTTTTGTCTTGCCCATTCACACTCTGAATGGCACACATACGCAATCCATGTCTCAATTGTCTCAAGGCTTAAAAATCCTTCTTTAACTGGTTTCCTCCCCTTCATCTACGCTCATCGAAGAGGTTTAACAGATGACATCAATAAGGGATCATAGCTTTCACCTGGTGAGTTTGTCACGGAAAAGGTGTTCCTAATGTTTTGTTCACTCAGTGACATAGATGCACCTCTCTCTCAAACACACACAGGTCCATGCGCTATCATAACGGGGCCCTTATTATAAAGAGCGGAGAGTGAAGTGTAATGTTTCCTCAGAGGGCCTCTCACTCCAGTAGGTCTGCTGAATGCAGTGTGAGGATATCAGTGGCCAGTCCATCACTCCTCAGCTCCCTCCAGACCAGGAAAGAAGCAGGAAACAGGGAGGAGGGGAGTGGGATTAGAAGAGAGGGGGAGACTTAATCTCACAGGCTCAACTCCATGTCAAACACACAAACACACACACTCTAAGAACTGCCGGGCTGCACAAACACACACACTCTAAGAACTGCCGGGCTGCACAAACACACACACACTCATGCTCACATGCACATGAATAGTGGAAGGCGGTGTCTTAGTGGCAAAATGCCCTGATAAGCTTCCACTAGTCTCTTTTCTTCTCTCCCTTTCTCCCTTCATCTGTTTCTATCTCTCTCTCCCTCCCAGCTGTCTCATAACTGCTTACCCCAGGTCAGCCCTGTCCAACACTCTCCTGCCCACCCTTCTCCCCACCCTTCTCCCAAACCCTTCTCCCCACTCTTCTCCCCGCCCTTCTCCCCACTCTTCTCCCCGCCCTTCTCCCCACTCTTCTCCCCGCCCTTCTCCCCACCCTTCTCCCCACTCTTCTCCCCGCCCTTCTCCCCACCCTTCTCCCCACTCTTCTCCCCGCCCTTCTCCCCGCCCTTCTCCCCACTCTTCTCCCCGCCCTTCTCCCCACTCTCCCCCCCACTCTTCTCCCCACCCTTCTCCCAAACCCTTCTCCCCGCCCTTCTCCCCACTCTTCTCCCCGCCCTTCTAACCGCCCTTCTCCCCACTCTTCTCCCCACCCTTCTCCCCACTCTTCTCCCCACTCTTCTCCCCACTCTTCACCCCACCCTTCTCCCCACTCTTCTCCCCGCTCTTCTCCCCACTCTTCGCCCCACCCTTCTCCCCACTCTTCACCGCACCCTTCTCCCCACTCTTCTCTCCGCTCGCCCTCTGTTTTTCTTGCTCTTTCCCTCTCTCCCCTCCGCATGTTCTCCCATCCTACCCTAACCTGAGTCTCTGTTCTCTCCCTCTCCTTCTCAGCTACCCTCCCCTTTTTGCTGTTCCTCTTCCCTTCTCTCTTTCCTACTCTATCGCTCCCTCTCTCTAGGCGTGTAGGGGGTAATTGGCACTCTGAGTTTCCTTAATTAAAGCGGGGGTCTAATTGTAGTCGATGCAGGGCGAAGGCTCACAGGCCTATAATTTCCCTATCACACTCCAGAGCCACTTGAGGGGAAAGAGAGGGAGGAAAAAGCAAGAGAGCGGAAGGGCAAGTAGCGGAGAGGTAGAGAAGAAAGTGAAGAAGTCGGTCTGTGATTAAAGAGAGGGTTTGTGTTCCAACTCGATGGAGTCATGCTGTCATATTCAAGGTCACTTATGTAAAGAGCAGAGGCATTTGGGTTTATTCACCTGCTATGTGGAGTGGATGGGGTCGGAGCCTACGGGGACAGAGCTGGTAGTAGGAATCCTAGACTACTGTACTGCCAGGCCCTGCTCTCTGGGGTGGTGTAAGGCCAGGATGAAGGATGGCACCAGCTTATATGGAACACTCTTAGGCAGGAGTCTAAGACCTGCTGGTCTGCAAAAAGCAGCAGGCTGTGAGTGTGTGTGTGTGTGTGTTCAGTCAGCCCCATCTCAATGATAACCTCCATTTACTGTTGGGTGGCCTGTACTCTCTTGGACATGTTTTTTCTAAAATGGTTCTTCGAGGCGTCCCGAGTGGCACAGCCTGCTGTAGTCGGGAGACCCATGATACGGTGTACAATTGGCCCAGTTTCGTCTGGGTTAGGGGAGGGTTTGGCCAACCAGGATGCCCTTGTCCCATTGCGCTCTAGCGACTCCCTGTGGCTGGCCGGGCACTTGCAAGCTGACCGCAGTCGCCAGTTGTACGGTGTTTCCCCCGACACATTGGTGCGCTGGCTTCTGGGTTAAGCGATTGATTCGGAGATTCGGAGGACACACGGAGGACGCATGGCTCTCAACCTTTGCCTCTCCCGAGTCCATACGGGAGTTGCAGTGATGGGACAAGACTGTAACTACCAACTGGAAATTGCAGAGAAAAATGGGTTCAAATAAAATAAGTACAAAAGGGCTCTTCAACTGTCCCCATAAGGGAACCCTTTTGGGTTCCATTTAGAATCCTCTATAGAAAGGGTCCTATCTGCAACCAAAAAGTGTTCTTCAAAGTAGGGCTGACCCCATTTAGTTGACTGGTCGATAGGCTGTTGGTCGACCAAGATTTTTTTTAAGGCAAGCAGTGGCAAGTATATTTAAGAAAATGTATGGCACGTGAGACACCTGTCTGATTCACCCCTGTCTCAGTGGACTAATCCATTGCAGAGGCCACGGGGGTGGCACACCAGTATCACCAGTAGTACATTTATCATTAATTCCCATAATTTCTAATCTACAATGTTTGTTTGATTACGGTCATTTCTGTTAATACATTCAATATATTATTATTTCATTCTTACTGTTGTCATTGTCGGAGTGGACACATTGTTTGCAGAGCGCACAACCTATGCTACACTTGTGAGAAAAGAGAAAAAAAGTTTGGGTTTAGAGGTAGGCCTAGGCTACCTGGCCTCCGTGAAAATGTAGGCTTATTTGCCCATTTGGGGGATCTGATAGTATTTCTGATTGTCTTAACTCACAGTCACTATGGAGCTTCTCACAGTCATTTTTTTTCTCTCGCCTCAAACAGCAAGTAAACCAAGGCTGTTTTTACATCCATTGAGAATGACAATAGTTCCTCAACATAGCCTACTTGACAGTTTTTTTTCCCAGCTCTCTCCCTTTCCATAACCAGTCAGCATGAAAGGGGGAAAATATGTCATGCTCTGATCCGGTGGAAACGTCATAAAATGGGCCTACCTGATTCCTTCTTATCCCTTGCGCAAATAGTCTACAGCTGTGTCTGTTTGTCTGGAGCTCGCTGGCGCAGGAAACCGAGGGCTCAGAATATTTATACAATGTTGCAAGTTTGCTAGCATGATTGGGCCCGACCAAGTTAAGTTGATACAATGTTTTAAGTTTCTTGCAGACAGGCCATGCATATCCAATGTGATTTATTTGTTTTTTTTTTATCAAGATATTTTCTTCCTTCAGGCTGCAATGTTTTTATTTGTTGGTTTATGTTGGCAATGGCAATAGAAGTCGTTTTTAGATTTGTATAATTTTCATTGATACAATTTTGATGAACCACGTGACATTGATTTTGAGACATGTAGTTATTAGAAATGAAATGAAACTGTTCCACAAAAATGTGCACATGAAAATCTAAACTGTCACGCCGATCAGTAGAAATGGTAACGATAACTTGGCGCTCCAAATGGAAAAGGTTGCCGACTGCTGGTGTAGCCTGTTCCCGTCGACTTTAGGAGTGTAATGGCAGAATCTGCAAAGGTCAGCAGTAGCAGGCAATGGAAGGAGGAAGGTCGGAACAGGTTTACTCCTTTTGATTGGGTTATATTGATCTCTTGTTCCCTCTTTAGTCATTTGTGAGTCTTCATTTGTAATCGCAGTGCTTAAAGCATCAGAAGAGCTCAGTAGTCTACATGTAGTTCATTATATTCAAACATAGGGTGTGACTACAGTACATGAACTCCTGGTCGACTAAGATTTTATTTTGTCGGGGACAGCCCTACTTCAAGGGGTTCTCCTATGGGGACAGCCAAAGAACCATTTGAGGTTCTAGATAGCACCTTTTTTTCTAAGAGTGTACTCTGTCATATAGCGCGGTACTACATGTCTGTGCATGCATACACAATGAGTAAACATAACATTAGGAACACCCTCCTAATATTGAGTTGCACCCCCATTTTGTCCTCAGAACAGCCTCAATTTGTCAGGGCATGGACCACACGGTGTCGAAAGCTTTCCACAGGGATCCTGGCCCATGTTGACTCCAATGCTTCACACATTTGTGTCAAGTTGGCTGGATATCCTTTGGGTGGTGGACCATTCTTGATACATACGGGATACTGTTGAGCGTGAAAAAAACAGCAACGTTGTAGTTCTTGATACACTCAAACCGGTGCACCTGGCACCTCTACCATACCCTGTTCAAAGGCACTTAAATATTTTGTCTTACCAATTCACCCTCTGATTGGCACACACACAATCCATGTCCAATTGTCTCAAGGCTTAAAAATCCTTCTTTAACCTGTCTCCTCCCCTTCATCTACACTGATTTGAAGTGGATTTAACAAATTACATCAATACTGGATCATAGCTTTCATCTGGATTCACCTGGTCAGTCTGTCATGGAAAGAACAGGTGTTCCTAATGTTTTGTCCACTCAGAGTCGTAAAACACTCAGACAGACACATGCATGCTGTCTCATAAAACATAATGATAGTTCAGTGATTACACACCTCATACTCACCACACACTCGCCTCATACTCACATGGCTGGCGTAACCGGCTGTGCCTGGAGGGGGCTGACAGTTGTGTTTCCGCTGCTCCTTATGATTGATCCTCATAGGACATCAGTAGGAGCAGGTTAGGGATGGCACAGTGTGTGTGTGTGTGCGCGTGACTCCCATTTTATAGTGGCACACCAGTTACCACCATGAAGACGTTGTGTAATTTGGTTTCCTGTGAATTTGAGGCAGAACACACAATGGGGAAACACCGGGTGAGATTGTGTTTTCTTCAACACGCCATCTCCATCTCACCACCATGCCTTCCCATTCCTCCATCTCCATCTCACCACCATGCCTTCCCATTCCTCCATCTCCATCTCACCACCATGCCTTCCCATTCCTCCATCTCCATCTCACCACCATGCCTTCCCATTCCTCCATCTCCATCTCACCACCATGCCTTCCCATTCCTCCATCTCCACCTCACCACCATGCCTTCCCATTCCTCCATCTCCACCTCACCACCATGCCTTCCCATTCCTCCATCTCCATCTCACCATCATGCCTTCCCATTCCCCATCTCCATCTCACCACCGTGCCTTCCCATTCCTCAATCTCCACCTCACCACCATGCCTTCCCATTCCTCCATCTCCATCTCACCACCATGCCTTCCCATTCCTCCATCTCCACCTCACCACCATGCCTTCCCATTCCTCCATCTCCATCTCACCACCATGCCTTCCCATTCCTCCATCTCCACCTCACCACCATGCCTTCCCATTCCTCCATCTCCATCTCACCACCATGCCTTCCCATTCCCCCATCTCCATCTCACCACCATGCCTTCCCATTCCTCCATCTCCACCTCACCACCATGCCTTCCCATTCCTCCATCTCCATCTCACCACCATGCCTTCCCATTCCCCCATCTCCATCTCACCACCATGCCTTCCCATTCCCCCATCTCCATCTCACCACCATGCCTTCCCATTCCTCCATCTCCACCTCACCACCATGCCTTCCCATTCCTCCATCTCCATCTCACCACCATGCCTTCCCATTCCCCCATCTCCACCTCACCACCATGCCTTCCCATTCCTCCATCTCCATCTCACCACCATGCCTTCCCATTCCTCCATCTCCACCTCACCACCATGCCTTCCCATTCCTCCATCTCCACCTCACCACCATGCCTTCCCATTCCCCCATCTCCACCTCACCACCATGCCTTCCCATTCCTCCATCTCCATCTCACCACCATGCCTTCCCATTCCTCCATCTCCATCTCACCACCATGCCTTCCCATTCCCCCATCTCCATCTCACCACCATGCCTTCCCATTCCTCCATCTCCATCTCACCACCATGCCTTCCCATTCCTCCATCTCCACCTCACCACCATGCCTTCCCATTCCTCCATCTCCACCTCACCACCATGCCTTCCCATTCCCCCATCTCCACCTCACCACCATGCCTTCCCATTCCTCCATCTCCATCTCACCACCATGCCTTCCCATTCCTCCATCTCCATCTCACCACCATGCCTTCCCATTCCTCCATCTCCATCTCACCACCATGCCTTCCCATTCCTCCATCTCCACCTCACCACCATGCCTTCCCATTCCTCCATCTCCATCTCACCACCATGCCTTCCCATTCCCCCATCTCCATCTCACCACCATGCCTTCCCATTCCCCCATCTCCATCTCACCACCGTGCCTTCCCATTCCTCCATCTCCACCTCACCACCATGCCTTCCCATTCCTCCATCTCCATCTCACCACCATGCCTTCCCATTCCCCCATCTCCATCTCACCACTGTGCCTTCCCATTCCTCCATCTCCACCTCACCACCATGCCTTCCCATTCCTCCATCTCCACCTCACCACCATGCCTTCCCATTCCTCCATCTCCATCTCACCACCATGCCTTCCCATTCCTCCATCTCCACCTCACCACCATGCCTTCCCATTCCCCCATCTCCACCTCACCACTATACCTTCCCATTCCCCCATCTCCACCTCACCACCATGCCTTCCCATTCCTCCATCTCCACCTCACCACCATGCCTTCCCATTCCTCCATCTCCATCTCACCACCGTGCCTTCCCATTCCTCCATCTCCACCTCACCACCATGCCTTCCCATTCCTCCATCTCCACCTCACCACCATGCCTTCCCATTCCCCCATCTCCACCTCACCACCATGCCTTCCCATTCCTCCATCTCCACCTCACCACCATGCCTTCCCATTCCTCCATCTCCATCTCACCACCATGCCTTCCCATTCCCCCATCTCCACCTCACCACCATGCCTTCCCATTCCTCCATCTCCACCTCACCACCATGCCTTCCCATTCCCCCATCTCCACCTCACCACCATGCCTTCCCATTCCTCCATCTCCACCTCACCACCATGCCTTCCCATTCCTCCATCTCCACCTCACCACCATGCCTTCCCATTCCTCCATCTCCACCTCACCACCATGCCTTCCCATTCCCCCATCTCCACCTCACCACCATGCCTTCCCATTCCTCCATCTCCACCTCACCACCATGCCTTCCCATTCCTCCATCTCACCACCATGCCTTCCCATTCCTCCATCTCCACCTCACCACCATGCCTTCCCATTCCTCCATCTCCACCTCACCACCATGCCTTCCCATTCCTCCATCTCCACCTCACCACCATGCCTTCCCATTCCTCCATCTCCACCTCACCACCATGCCTTCCCATTCCTCCATCTCCATCTCACCAGCATGCCTTCCCATTCCTCCATTTCCACCTCACCACCATGCCTTCCCATTCCTCCATCTCCACCTCACCACCATGCCTTCCCATTCCTCCATTTCCACCTCACCACCATGCCTTCCCATTCCTCCATCTCCACCTCACCACCATGCCTTCCCATTCCTCCATCTCCACCTCACCACCATGCCTTCCCATTCCCCCATCTCCATCTCACCACCGTGCCTTCCCATTCCTCCATCTCCACCTCACCACCATGCCTTCCCATTCCTCCATCTCCACCTCACCACCATGCCTTCCCATTCCCCCATCTCCACCTCACCACCATGCCTTCCCATTCCTCCATCTCCATCTCACCACCATGCCTTCCCATTCCTCCATCTCCACCTCACCACCATGCCTTCCCATTCCCCCATCTCCACCTCACCACTATACCTTCCCATTCCCCCATCTCCACCTCACCACCATGCCTTCCCATTCCTCCATCTCCACCTCACCACCATGCCTTCCCATTCCTCCATCTCCATCTCACCACCGTGCCTTCCCATTCCTCCATCTCCACCTCACCACCATGCCTTCCCATTCCTCCATCTCCACCTCACCACCATGCCTTCCCATTCCCCCATCTCCACCTCACCACCATGCCTTCCCATTCCTCCATCTCCACCTCACCACCATGCCTTCCCATTCCTCCATCTCCATCTCACCACCATGCCTTCCCATTCCCCCATCTCCACCTCACCACCATGCCTTCCCATTCCTCCATCTCCACCTCACCACCATGCCTTCCCATTCCCCCATCTCCACCTCACCACCATGCCTTCCCATTCCTCCATCTCCACCTCACCACCATGCCTTCCCATTCCTCCATCTCCACCTCACCACCATGCCTTCCCATTCCTCCATCTCCACCTCACCACCATGCCTTCCCATTCCCCCATCTCCACCTCACCACCATGCCTTCCCATTCCTCCATCTCCACCTCACCACCATGCCTTCCCATTCCTCCATCTCACCACCATGCCTTCCCATTCCTCCATCTCCACCTCACCACCATGCCTTCCCATTCCTCCATCTCCACCTCACCACCATGCCTTCCCATTCCTCCATCTCCACCTCACCACCATGCCTTCCCATTCCTCCATCTCCACCTCACCACCATGCCTTCCCATTCCTCCATCTCCATCTCACCAGCATGCCTTCCCATTCCTCCATTTCCACCTCACCACCATGCCTTCCCATTCCTCCATCTCCACCTCACCACCATGCCTTCCCATTCCTCCATTTCCACCTCACCACCATGCCTTCCCATTCCTCCATCTCCACCTCACCACCATGCCTTCCCATTCCTCCATCTCCACCTCACCACCATGCCTTCCCATTCCCCCATCTCCATCTCACCACCGTGCCTTCCCATTCCTCCATCTCCACCTCACCACCATGCCTTCCCATTCCTCCATCTCCACCTCACCACCATGCCTTCCCATTCCCCCATCTCCACCTCACCACCATGCCTTCCCATTCCTCCATCTCCACCTCACCACCATGCCTTCCCATTCCTCCATCTCCACCTCACCACCATGCCTTCCCATTCCTCCATCTCCACCTCACCACCATGCCTTCCCATTCCCCATCTCCACCTCACCACCATGCCTTCCCATTCCTCCATCTCCACCTCACCACCATGCCTTCCCATTCCTCCATCTCACCACCATGCCTTCCCATTCCTCCATCTCCACCTCACCACCATGCCTTCCCATTCCTCCATCTCCACCTCACCACCATGCCTTCCCATTCCTCCATCTCCACCTCACCACCATGCCTTCCCATTCCTCCATCTCCATCTCACCAGCATGCCTTCCCATTCCTCCATTTCCACCTCACCACCATGCCTTCCCATTCCTCCATCTCCACCTCACCACCATGCCTTCCCATTCCTCCATTTCCACCTCACCACCATGCCTTCCCATTCCTCCATCTCCACCTCACCACCATGCCTTCCCATTCCTCCATCTCCACCTCACCACCATGCCTTCCCATTCCCCCATCTCCATCTCACCACCGTGCCTTCCCATTCCTCCATCTCCACCTCACCACCATGCCTTCCCATTCCTCCATCTCCATCTCACCACCATGCCTTCCCATTCCCCCATCTCCATCTCACCACTGTGCCTTCCCATTCCTCCATCTCCACCTCACCACCGTGCCTTCCCATTCCTCCATCTCCATCTCACCACCATGCCTTCCCATTCCCCCATCTCCATCTCACCACCGTGCCTTCCCATTCCTCCATCTCCACCTCACCACCATGCCTTCCCATTCCTCCATCTCCACCTCACCACCATGCCTTCCCATTCCTCCATCTCCATCTCACCACCATGCCTTCCCATTCCTCCATCTCCACCTCACCACCATACCTTCCCATTCCTCCATCTCCACCTCACCACCATGCCTTCCCATTCCTCCATCTCCATCTCACCACCATACCTTCCCATTCCTCCATCTCCACCTCACCACCATGCCTTCCCATTCCCCCATCTCCACCTCACCACCATGCCTTCCCATTCCTCCATCTCCACCTCACCACCATGCCTTCCCATTCCTCCATCTCCACCTCACCACCATGCCTTCCCATTCCTCCATCTCCACCTCACCACCATGCCTTCCCATTCCTCCATCTCCACCTCACCACCATGCCTTCCCATTCCTCCATCTCCACCTCACCACCATGCCTTCCCATTCCTCCATCTCACCACCATGCCTTCCCATTCCTCCATCTCCACCTCACCACCATGCCTTCCCATTCCTCCATCTCCACCTCACCAACATGCCTTCCCATTCCTCCATCTCCACCTCACCACCATGCCTTCCCATTCCTCCATCTCCATCTCACCACCATGCCTTCCCATTCCTCCATCTCCATCTCACCACCATGCCTTCCCATTCCTCCATTTCCACCTCACCACCATGCCTTCCCATTCCTCCATCTCCATCTCACCACCATGCCTTCCCATTCCTCCATCTCCACCTCACCACCATGCCTTCCCATTCCTCCATCTCCACCTCACCACCATGCCTTCCCATTCCTCCATCTCCATCTCACCAGCATGCCTTCCCATTCCTCCATTTCCACCTCACCACCATGCCTTCCCATTCCTCCATCTCCACCTCACCACCATGCCTTCCCATTCCTCCATCTCCATCTCACCAGCATGCCTTCCCATTCCTCCATTTCCACCTCACCACCATGCCTTCCCATTCCTCCATCTCCACCTCACCACCATGCCTTCCCATTCCTCCATTTCCACCTCACCACCATGCCTTCCCATTCCTCCATCTCCACCTCACCACCATGCCTTCCCATTCCCCCATCTCCACCTCACCACCATGCCTTCCCATTCCCCCATCTCCACCTCACCACCATGCCTTCCCATTCCCCCATCTCCACCTCACCACCATGCCTTCCCATTCCCCCATCTCCACCTCACCACCATGCCTTCCCATTCCCCCATTTCCACCTCACCACCATGCCTTCCCATTCCTCCATCTCCACCTCACCACCATGCCTTCCCATTCCCCCATCTCCACCTCACCACCATGCCTTCCCATTCCCCATCTCCACCTCACCACCATGCCTTCCCATTCCCCCATCTCCACCTCACCACCATGCCTTCCCATTCCTCCATCTCCACCTCACCACCATGCCTTCCCATTCCTCCATCTCCATCTCACCACCATGCCTTCCCATTCCTCCATCTCCACCTCACCACCATGCCTTCCCATTCCTCCATCTCCACCTCACCACCATGCCTTCCCATTCCTCCATCTCCACCTCACCACCATGCCTTCCCATTCCTCCATCTCCACCTCACCACCATGCCTTCCCATTCCTCCATCTCCACCTCACCACCATGCCTTCCCATTCCTCCATCTCCACCTCACCACCATGCCTTCCCATTCCTCCATCTCCATCTCACCACCATGCCTTCCCATTCCTCCATCTCCACCTCACCACCATGCCTTCCCATTCCTCCATTTCCACCTCACCAGCATGCCTTCCCATTCCTCCATTTCCACCTCACCAGCATGCCTTCACATTCCTCCATCTCCACCTCACCACCATGCCTTCCCATTCCTCCATCTCCACCTCACCACCATGCCTTCCCATTCCTCCATCTCCACCTCACCACCATGCCTTCCCATTCCTCCATCTCCACCTCACCACCATGCCTTCCGATTCCTCCATCTCCACCTCACCACCATGCCTTCCCATTCCTCCATCTCCACCTCACCACCATGCCTTCCCATTCCTCCATCTCCACCTCACCACCATGCCTTCCCATTCCTCCATCTCCACCTCACCACCATGCCTTCCCATTCCTCCATTTCCACCTCACCAGCATGCCTTCCCATTCCTCCATTTCCACCTCACCAGCATGCCTTCACATTCCTCCATCTCCACCTCACCACCATGCCTTCCCATTCCTCCATCTCCACCTCACCACCATGCCTTCCCATTCCTCCATTTCCACCTCACCAGCATGCCTTCACATTCCTCCATCTCCACCTCACCACCATGCCTTCCCATTCCTCCATCTCCACCTCACCACCATGCCTTCCCATTCCTCCATCTCCACCTCACCACCATGCCTTCCCATTCCTCCATCTCCACCTCACCACCATGCCTTCCGATTCCTCCATCTCCACCTCACCACTATGCCTTCCCATTCCTCCATCTCCACCTCACCACCATGCCTTCCCATTCCTCCATCTCCACCTCACCACCATGCCTTCCGATTCCTCCATCTCCACCTCACCACCATGCCTTCCCATTCCTCCATCTCCACCTCACCACCATGCCTTCCCATTCCTCCATCTCCACCTCACCACCATGCCTTCCCATTCCTCCATCTCCACCTCACCACCATGCCTTCCGATTCCTCCATCTCCACCTCACCACTATGCCTTCCCATTCCTCCATCTCCACCTCACCACCATGCCTTCCCATTCCTCCATCTCCACCTCACCACCATGCCTTCCCATTCCTCCATCTCCACCTCACCACCATGCCTTCCCATTCCTCCATCTCCACCTCACCACCATGCCTTCCCATTCCTCCATCTCCACCTCACCACCATGCCTTCCCATTCCTCCATCTCCACCTCACCACCATGCCTTCCCATTCCCCCATCTCCACCTCACCACCATGCCTTCCCATTCCTCCATCTCCACCTCACCACCATGCCTTCCCATTCCTCCATCTCCACCTCACCACCATGCCTTCCCATTCCTCCATCTCCACCTCACCACCATGCCTTCCCATTCCTCCATCTCCACCTCACCACCATGCCTTCCCATTCCTCCATCTCCACCTCACCACCATGCCTTCCCATTCCTCCATTGGATTTACACTTGTTCCACTCCTGTCTGAAGCCGAGAGCGACCCTGCTCCCCCTTAACCCCTCATCTCCCTCTCTCCTTGCCCCATGGGTGTCCATTTCTTAATTCTGACTGTTGGACTGTGCTTATCAGCCCTCTGCAGCCTGCTACTACCAGGGAAGGATGGGAGAGAGAGAGTGGTAAAGATACGGAGGGGAAACAGGAGGGAGAGAGAGAGGGAGACGTCAGGGCTCTCAGGGACTGTCAATGGAGAGAGTGAGCGATATGGATAGAGGGAGAGGGAGAAGTGTTTGGCTTGTCAGAGACAGGGGGGGGGGGCTGTTAAAGGGCGCATTGTATCAAATGTGCCTCAGTGTAAATGACAGTCTGTCAAACCTGCAGGTTTCATATCAGCCTATCAGAATTATTGATGGCATGGCGCTGTTCTGTTCTAAACACAGCTGACCCAGAAAACACACAAGTGATAGAAAACTTTCATTCTGTCTTTCCAAAAGCAGACTGTGCCAGAGAGTAGGGTGCACTAAGATAGATAGAAATAATTCCCTCACGAGGCAGAGGGAGGGTGGGGTGAGAGAGAGAAGGAACGGAAGACAGAAGAGAGAGAAGTTAGTATCTGTGCACACCGAGGACGTGTATTAATAGATCAAAGGAAGCCTGGTAGTGGGGAGATGATGTGGGCACGGCTGGGGACGGTCATGTGACCATCTTACCTGCAGACAGCCTGACCCCTTAGAAGGACCCCTGCAAGGAAACCCCTTAGGGACGGACAGACTCTAAAAACACACCACTGAGATTCTGATGGAAGGAAACCTCGTTCCATCAATAAGTCATGGGCGGACCACAATGCAGCACAGAGCCAATCTACCGAGTTACGTCTGGGGGCATTTTCGCAGGAAAAGAAATCATTTCAGCTCCGCTTGCCTGTGACATTTCTGCATTGTTCCAGTTCCGGGCCCCAGTCCGTATTGAATTACTCAATCATAGCAGAACAGTTCTTGGCTGTTAGGGACCTGGCAGTCTGCCTACACTCCAGGAGATTACGCAGAATTAATTCATTTGTAACCACGGCTGGAGGGGTGTTGTTGTGCCGTAGGTGTATGCGCAAGACCAGTGTGTGTGTGTTTGTTGTGTGCGCGTGCATCCATGTGTCTATTGAGTTGCACATGTGCATTTCGAATATCCTTGTTCCCACAGCTTGTCCATATGTCCCCACCCTCTGCCCCTGAGAATAGAGAGGTTTCTCAGCAGGTTCTTTTTTTAGCTAGAAACAAGGGGGGTGGGGGGGCCTTAGGACAGACCTGTATGGCACACTGACCGCAAACATGGAGGACAGGGAGGGAGGGAGGGCTAAACAGAGCTAAAAGGCGAGGAAGAGAGCAGGGTCTATTTGGCTCAGGACTCAGTTGCTCCCTCTCTCTGTAGTGAATATATTTATCAACCGCCTCTCCCTCCCTCTTTACATTGAAGCGGAGCGTTTAGCGAGAGCCAGTTGAATGACACAGTTCTACTGCCTCAGTCAGTTGATCACGGTGAGCACCGGGAGAGTGTGTCTGTCCGTGTATCTCGGTGATGGCTGTTGAAGTGTGTGAAGTGTCCTCCCCTGCGATGTGTGTCCTCACATTTCTCGTGTCCGTCTTCACAGAGGTCCTGATGAACACCAGGACCGAGACTTCAGATCTCAGGTGGACCATCTACTCCCGTGACAACCCTCTGGTGCGTATACGGACCCCCAAACGTATTCTCTCTCTCTCTCTCTCTCTCTCTCTCTCTCTCTCTCTCTCTCTCTCTCTCTCTCTCTCTCTGTCTCTGTCTCTGTCTCTCTCTCTCTCTCTCTCTCTCTCTCTCTCTCTCTCTCTCTCTCTCTCTCTCTCTAAGTTTAGAATCTGTATGCCAACTGTATAACAATGTGTCATTGATGGGCTTGCTATCTAAACATATTTTCTACCCCCAGTGGGAGGAGGTGAGTGGTCTGGACGAGGAGAACAACAGTGTGAGGACCAATCAGATCTGCCAGACGGACGGCTTGTCCAGCCATTGGCTGCGCAGCGGGCTGATCCAGCGTCGGGGAGCGTCCCAGGTGTACGTGGAGCTGCGCTTCACCATGATCGAGTGTTCGTCCAGTGTCACACACCACCGCAGCTGCAAGGAGACCTTCAACCTTTACTACTACCAGGCCGACTCTGACGAGGCTACACCCACTCACCCATCATGGATGGAGAACCCCTATACTAAGGTACACAGCTATTGTGTACACACATACGCACACATCAACACTCAGCAACACATTCCTCGTGGATGAAGAACCTCTACACTAAGGTATACACACCAGGGGTTGGAACCGGGTCAGGGAACAGAACCGAAAACCGGAAAATAACTAAATTATTTGAGGAACAGAATCAGAAACGTAAGTGATCTATACTGTTCCGGAACAGAAACGTAATTTTTTTAAGCATGGGAACTGGTTAATAATGTTTGTTTTTTCCCCAGTTCCACGAAAATCGCAAAAAAAAAGCACCTATGCAAAGCCCTCACTCTGTCATGTCTGCCTGCCTGCTAGCTGGAAATCTGTGTGTGTGTGTGTGTGTGTGTGTGTGTGTGTGTGTGTGTGTGTGTGTGTGTGTGTGTGTGTGTGTGTGTGTGTGTGTGTGTGTGTGTGTGTGTGTGTGTGTGTACCGTAGGTTACCTGCCCCTCCCATCTGAAGCATAGGTTACTGTAGCCTACTGACATCATTACAAGCATGATTCAGAAATTGGGGAGAGATGTTTAAAGGAATGGATTCACTTTTTCAAGGCCAGTTAAGGATATTATAGTTATCATGTTTCACATTGGATTTATGAATTGTGTTTCATTCTAGCGCGGCTCTAAAAAAAAACACAAAGCTTGTTTGCTCTGGTCCACCTTTAAACCAACTCGGAAGTTCAAAGACACTCAAAGTTCCTGCATAGAAGCCGCTCTTCCGTAGATATCATTCTGTGGGCCTAATTCAGTTCAGGCATGTCATGACAAGATGTCCGCCGCTGCAAGGCAAGCTTCCCCCATCCTCTCTCCTCACCCGCAAAATATGTCAGTCGCATCTCACGCCCTACATTGTGACTGGCAGCACAGTTTGTGTGTTTGCCTTTCGTTATGATTAAACCATGTTGTTACGGCGAAATACAATTAGCTCTTAGCGACTTTCCTACACAGATTAAATCGCTTACCCGCTCAATAGCCAGTTACTCTGTCTGCGCTTATTGGGGAAGTCATTTAATGTCGAGCTAAAGAAAATGAAAAACGATTTCAAAGGTTTAAAAAGGAAAGGCATATTAAACTGTACTTTTGGGTCTTGAACCGAGACTTTATTTTTCTGGTCGGAACAGGGCAAAAAAATGACGGTTCTGTTCAGAACGAAACGTTTTGGAAAACAATTTCGGTTCCACACACAGCTGCTCTACACACACCGACATACACAGATATACACGCCCGTTATGGATGTAATCCACTGGAATGTGAGTAGGCTGTTGGGATGTTGGATACCATGTAGAGATATTACTTCCTGTGTTTGTGTTGACCGCCTGCCTCCTGTCATCCTGTAGGTGGACACAGTGGCAGCAGACTTCCTGCTGAGGAAGGGCGGGGAGCGTAAGTTCAATGTGAAGACCCTGCGGCTGGGGCCTCTGTCTAAGAGGGGCTTCTACCTGGCCTTCCAGGCACAGGGAGCCTGCATGGCCCTGCTGTCTGTCAGGGTGTTCTTCAAGAAGTGTCCCGCCCTGGTCAGCTCCCTGTCCTCCTTCCCTGAGACCGTGCCCCGTACCCTCGTACAGGAGGCCCAGGGGGTGTGTGTGGACAACGCCGCCCAGCAGGGGCCCCGGCCACGCCCTCCCAAACTCTTCTGTGGAGAGGACGGCCAGTGGGTGGGCCAGCCCACTACCTCCTGTGGCTGTCTGTCCGGATATGAGCCCGCTGATGGACACAGCCGCTGCTCAGGTGAGAGGAAAGGGGAGGTGAGGGGGGAGACGAGGGGAGTAATGCCGTCTCATCAGTTTAGGTGGAAATCTATTCTGTCTGTCCTTTCACACTCACACAGAGTTGATGCCTAAACAATGAAACAATGGAGAAGTGGCCGGGTGGGGGTTGGAGGGCGGGGGACAAGAGAGAAGAGGCTTACAGAAGCAGTATTAACCGGGAGTGTTGTGGTGGGGCAGGTTAAAGCCTGGGGGACCGAGGGAGGTCAGGGGGAGCAGGGGAAAAGGTTAGAGGTGAGGGCGGTGTCACAGGGCTGGGCGGCTGAGGGTGGCGCTGAGGACATGTCAGGACTGGCTGTCAGACAGACCCAATGAATCAGCCATGAATGGAGGGGAAGAGAGAAGGGAGGCAAAGAGAGGAGGGAGGGAAAGAGAAGAAGGAGGGAAAGAGAGGAGGGAGGGAAAGAGAAGAAGGAGGGAAAGAGAGGAGGGAGGGAAAGAGAAGGAGGGAGGGAAAGAGAGGAAGGAGGGAAAGAGAGGAAGGAGGGAAAGAGAGGAGGGAGGGAAAGAGAGAGGGAGGGGAGGGAGGGAAAGAGAGGAGGGAGGGAAAGAGAGGAAGGAGGGAAAGAGAGGAGGGAGGGAAAGAGAGGAGGGAGGGAAAGAGAGGAGGGAGGGAAAGAGAGGAGAGAAGGAAAGAGAGAAGGAAAGAGAGGAGGGAAGGAAAGAGGGGGGAGGGGAAGAGAGGAAGGAGGGAAAGAGAGGAAGGAGGGAAAGCGAGGAGGGAGGGAAAGAGAGGAGGGAGGGAAAGAGAGGAAGGAGGGAAAGAGAGGAGGGAGGGAAAGAGAAGGAGGGAGGGAAAGAGAGAAAGGAGGGAAAGAGAGGAAGGAGGGAAAGAGGAGGAGGGAGGGAAAGAGAGGAGGGAGGGAAAGAGAGAAAGGAGGGAAAGAGAGGAAGGAGGGAAAGAGGAGGAGGGAGGGAAAGAGAGGAGGGAGGGGAGGGAGGGAAAGAGAGGAGGGAGGGAAAGAGAGGAAGGAGGGAAAGAGAGGAGGGAGGGAAAGAGAGGAGGGAGGGAGGGAAAGAGAGGAGAGAAGGAAAGAGAGAAAGGAGGGAAAGAGAGGAGGGAAGGAAAGAGGGGAGGGAGGGAAAGAGAGGAAGGGGGGAAAGAGAGGAGGGAGGGAAAGAGAGGAAGGAGGGAAAGAGAGGAGGGAGGGAAAGAGAGGAAGGGGGAAGTGAGAAAGGAGGGAAAGAGAGGAGGGAGGGAAATAGAGAAAGGAGGGAAAGAGATGAGGGAGGGAAAGAGAGGAGGGAGGAGAAGAGAGGAGGGAGGGAAAGAGAGGAGGGAGGGAAAGAGAGGAGGTAGGGAAAGAGAGGAAGGAGGGAAGAGAGGAGGGAGGGAAAGAGAGGAAGGAGGGGAAGGGAAGAGAGGAGGGGGAAAGGGAGGAGGGAGGGGAAGAGAAGAGGGAGGGGAAGAGAGGAGGGAGGGAAAGAGAGAAAGGAGGGAAAGAGATGAGGGAGGGAAAGAGAGGAAGGAGGGAAGAGAGGAGGGGAGGGGAAGGGAAGAGAGGAGGGGGAAAGGGAGGAGGGAGGGAAGAGAAGAGGGAGGGGAAGAGAGGAGGGAGGGAAAGAGAGAAAGGAGGGAAAGAGATGAGGGAGGGAAAGAGAGGAAGGAGGGAAGAGAGGAGGGAGGGAAAGAGAGGAAGGAGGGAAGAGAGGAGGGAGGGAAGGGAAGAGAGGAGGGGGAAAGGGAGGAGGGAGGGGAAGAGAAGAGGGAGGGGAAGAGAGGAGGGAGGGAAAGAGAGAAAGGAGGGAAAGAGATGAGGGAGGGAAAGAGAGAAAGGAGGGAAAGAGATGAGGGAGGGAAAGAGAGGAAGGAGGGAAGAGAGGAGGGAGGGGAAGGGAAGAGAGGAGGGGGAAAGGGAGGAGGGAGGGGAAGAGAAGAGGGAGGGGAAGAGAGGAGGGAGGGAAAGAGAGAAAGGAGGGAAAGAGATGAGGGAGGGAAAGAGAGAAAGGAGGGAAAGAGATGAGGGAGGGAAAGAGAGGAGGGAAGAGAGGAGGGAGGGGAAGGGAAGAGAGGAGGGGGAAAGGGAGGAGGGAGGGGGAAGAGAAGAGGGAGGGGAAGAGAGGAGGGAGGGAAAGAGAGAAAGGAGGGAAAGAGAGGAAGGAGGGAAGAGAGGAGGGAGGGAAAGAGAGGAAGGAGGAAGAGAGGAGGGAGGGGAAGGGAAGAGAGGAGGGGGAAAGGGAGGAGGGAGGGGGAAGAGAAGAGGGAGGGGAAGAGAGGAGGGAGGGGAAGAGAGGAGGGAGGGAAAGAGATGAGGGAGGGAAAGAGAGGAGGGAGGAGAAGAGAGGAGGGAGGGGAAGAGAGGAGGGAGGGGAAGAGAGGAGGTAGGGAAAGAGAGGAGGGAGGGAAAGAGAGGAGGTAGGGAAAGAGAGGAAGGAGGGAAGAGAGGAGGGAGGGAAGGAAAGAGATGAGGGCGGGAAACAGAGGAGGAGGGGAAGAGGGAGGGAGGTTGCAGGTAAAGAATCTTCCATTACCAGTACATGGAAGCCAACCTGACAACAGAGAGAAGCAGGGAGTATTCTCTCTGGGGAGGGACAACTCTCCTCATGAGTCAAATTATCCATGTACACACACACATTCACAGGTGGAGAGAGACAGATGGACAGAAAAGGGGATAGTGTATAATGAAAAGCCAAATGTTTTACTCAAGCCTCTTGTTTGAAGAGAAGGAAAAAAAGTATGAAAATGTGTGCACTCACTACACTCACTACTCTGGATAAGAGTGACTCTCCTGAATGACTCAACTGGAATGTTCTGATGTTCTATCGTACGTTTCAGTGGTTAGATACTTTTGCTGCTCTGACAGGGAGTTGCTCATGAGCCAAAACAGCCACACTCAGCAGGTCATTACAGGCACTCCGCATCATTGCAGATGACTGAAAATGTTGGAGAAGAGCTCATACAGGCAGTAATAGAGCTCTGCCAAGCTAACGCCAGCACGCACACTGGTACGCACACACACAGTGCAGGACACTTCTCTTCCTCATGTCTGTGTGCCTGTGTGTCTGTGTGTGAAATGGGCCTCCACCCCTATCTCCCACTCCCCCCTGGAGAAATGTAAAGGGAAGGTCACAATAGGGTCACATTCCACACTCTGTGCTTTAAGAAGAATGGGAACACTCTCTCTCTCTCTCTCTGTCTCACACACACACTTTGTCTCTCCCACATGCTACTGCCTCAGTAGCACTTGTCTGCACAATGACATTAGCATACACACACAGCCAAGTATATACAGTGGGGCAAAAAAATATTTAGTCAGCCACCAATTGTGCAAGTTCTCCCACTTAAAAAGATGAGAGAGGCCTGTAATTTTCATCATAGGTACACTTCAACTATGAAAAAAATTCCAGAAAATCACATTGTAGGATTTTTAATGAATTTATTTGCAAATTATGGTGGAAAATAAGTATTTGGTCAATAACAAAAGTTTATCTCAATACTTTGTTATATACCCTTTGTTGGCAATGACAGAGGTCAAACGTTTTCTGTAAGTCTTCATAAGGTTTTCACACACTGTTGATGGTACTTTGGCCCATTCCTCCATGCAGATCTCCTCTAGAGCAGTGATTTTTTGGGGGCTGTTGCTGGGCAACGTGGACTTTCAACTCCCTCCAAAGATTTTCTATGGGGTTGAGATCTGGAGACTGGCTAGGCCACTCCAGGACCTTGAAATGCTTCTTACGAAGCCACTCCTTCGTTGCACGGGCAGTGTGTTTGGGAGCATTGTTATGCTGAAAGACCCAGCCACGTTTCATCTTCAATGCCCTTGCTGATGGAAGGAGGTTTTCACTCAAAAGCTCACGATACATGGCCCCATTCATTCTTTCCTTTACACGGATCAGTCGTCCTGGTCCCTTTGCAGAAAAATAGCCTCAAAGCATGATGTTTCCACCCCCATGCTTCACAGTAGGTATGGTGTTCTTTGGATGCAACTCAGCATTATTTTTCCTCCAAACACGACGAGTTGAGTTTTTACCAAAAAGTTCTATTTTGGTTTCATCTGACCATATGAAATTCTCCCAATCTTCTTCTGGATCATCCAAATGCTCTCTAGCAAACTTCAGACGGGCCTGGACATGTACTGGCTTAAGCAGGGGGACACGTCTGGCACTGCAGGATTTGAGCCCCTGGCGGCGTAGTGTGTTACCGATGGTAGGCTTTGTTACTTTGGTCCCAGCTCTCTGCAGGTCATTCACAAGGTGCCCCCGTGTGGTTCTGGGATTTTTGCTCACCGTTCTTGTGATCATTTTGACCCCACGGGGTGAGATCTTGCGTGGAGCCCCAGATCGAGGGAGATTATCAGTGGTCTTGTATGTCTTCCATTTCCTAATAATTGCTCCCATAGTTGATTTCTTCAAACCAAGCTGCTTACCTATTGCAGATTCAGTCTTCCCAGCCTGGTGCAGGTCTACAATTTTGTTTCTGGTGTCCTTTGACAGCTCTTTGGTCTTGGCCATAGTGGAGTTTGGAGTGTGACTGTTTGAGGTTGTGGACAGGTGTCTTTTATACTGATAACAAGTTCAAACAGGTGCCATTAATACAGGTAACGAATCTTGCTTGTTTGTAGGTGACCAAATACTTATTTTCCACCACAGTTTGCAAATAAATTCATAAAAAATCCTACAATGTGATTTTCTGGATTTTTTCCCCCTCATTTTGTCTGTAATAGTTGAAGTGTACCTATGATGAAAATTACAGGCCTCTCTCATCTTTTTAAGTGGGAGAACTTGCACAATTGGTGGCTGACTAAATACTTTTTTGCCCCACTGTAATTTAGCAGACAGTGTTTAACTAACTTCTGTTGCTGTCTTCTCGTTTTTCGCATCCCTCCCCACCAAAGAGGAAAGTGTGTCATTAAAGGCAGTGTGTGTGGGTTGATGTATGGAGAGTGTGCCATCGGTGGTGGTGGTGGTGGTGGTGGTGGTGGTGGTGGTGGTGGTGGTGGTGCATAAAGCTCTTTAAGTCGCCCGGTTGGAGCCTATCTGTTAGCTATAAAACTCTCTCATCCCACCAGCAGCCAGCCAGTTAGAGGGTATTTACCAACAGCACTCTGATGCCTTATCTCTGACCCCTGTCTCTCTCTCCCTCTTTCTCTGTCTCCTTCTTTCTCTGTCTCTTCCTCTGTCTCCTTCTTTCTCTGTCTCTTTCTGTCTCTCTCTCCCTCTTTCTCTGTCTCCTTCTTTCTCTGTCTCTTCCTCTGTCTCCTTCTTTCTCTGTCTCTCTCTCCCTCTTTCTCTGTCTCCTTCTTTCTCTGTCTCTTTCTGTCTCTGTCTCCTTCTTTCTCTGTCTCTCTCTCCCTCTTTCTCTGTCTCCTTCTTTCTCTGTCTCTCTCTCTCTGTCTCCTTCTTTCTCTGTCTCCTTCTTTCTGTCTCTTTCTCTGTCTCTCTGTCTCTGTCTCCTTCTTTCTCTGTCTCTTCCTCTGTCTCCTTCTTTCTCTGTCTCTCTCTCTGTCTCCTTCTTTCTCTGTCTCTCTCTCTGTCTCCTTCTTTCTCTGTCTCTCTCTCTGTCTCCTTCTGTCTCTCTCTGTCTCCTTCTTTCTCTGTCTCTTTCTCTGTCTCTCTCTCTGTCTCCTTCTTTCTCTGTCTCTCTCTTTCTGTCTCTCTCTCCCTCTGTCTCTCTCTTTCTGTCTCTCTCTCCCTCTGTCTCTCTCTTTCTGTCTCTCTCTCCCTCTGTCTCTGTCTCCTTCTTTCTCTGTCTCTTCCTCTGTCTCATTTCTGTCTCTTTCTCTGTCTCTTCCTCTGTCTCCTTGCTCTGTCTCTCTCTCTCTGTCTCTCACTCCCTCTTTCTCTGTCTCCTTTCTCTGTCTCTTCCTCTGTCTCCTTCTTTCTCTCCCTCTTTCTGTCTCTCTCTTTCTGTCTCTCTCTCCCTCTTTCTCTGTCTCCTTCTTTCTCTGTCTCCTTCTTTCTCTGTCTCTTCCTCTGTCTCCTTTCTGTCTCTTTCTCTGTCTCTTCCTCTGTCTCCTTCTTTCTCTGTCTCCTTCTTTCTCTGTCTCCTTTCTCTGTCTCTTCCTCTGTCTCCTTTCTCTGTCTCTTCCTCTGTCTCCTTCTTTCTCTCCCTCTTTCTGTCTCTCTCTTTCTGTCTCTCTCTCCCTCTTTCTCTGTCTCCTTCTTTCTCTGTCTCTCTCTTTCTGTCTCTCTCCCTCTTTCTCTGTCTCTTTCTTTGTCTCTCTCCCTCTTTCTCTCTCTTTCTTTGTCTCTCTCTTTCTGTCTCTCTCTCCCTCTTTCTCTGTCTCCTTCTTTCTCTGTCTCTTCCTCTGTCTCCTTCTTTCTCTGTCTCTCTCTTTCTCTGCCTCTCTCTGCCTCCCTCTTTCTCTCTCTCTCTTTCTCTGCCTCTCTCTGTCTCCCTCTTTCTCTGTCTCTCTCTTTCTCTGCCTCTCTCTTTCTCTGCCTCTCTCTGTCTCCCTCTTTCTCTGTCTCTCTCTTTCTCTGTCTCTCTCTTTCTCTGCCTCTCTCTCTTTCTCTGCCTCTCTGTCTCCCTCTTTCTCTGTCTCTCTCTTTCTCTGTCTCTCTCTTTCTCTGTCTCCCTCTTTCTCTGCCTCTCTCTCTGTCTCTCTCTCTGCCTCTCTCTGCCTCTCTCTTTCTCTGCCTCTCTCTTTCTCTGCCTCTCTCTGTCTCCCCTTTCTCTGTCTCTCTCTTTCTCTGCCTCTCTCTTTCTCTGCCTCTCTCTGTCTCCCTCTTTCTCTGTCTCCCTCTTTCTCTGTCTCCCTCTTTCTCTGTCTCTCTCTTTCTCTGTCTCTCTCTTTCTCTGTCTCTCTCTTTCTCTGCCTCTCTCTTTCTCTGCCTCTCTCTGTCTCCCTCTTTCTCTGTCTCTCTCTTTCTCTGCCTCTCTCTTTCTCTGCCTCTCTCTGCCTCTCTCTTTCTCTGCCTCTCTTTTTCTCTGCCTCTCTCTGTCTCCCTCTTTCTCTGTCTCTCTCTTTCTCTGCCTCTCTCTTTCTCTGCCTCTCTCTTTCTCTGCCTCTCTCTTTCTCTGCCTCTCTCTGTCTCCCTCTTTCTCTGTCTCCCTCTTTCTCTGCCTCTCTCTTTCTCTGCCTCTCTCTTTCTCTGCCTCTCTCTTTCTCTGCCTCTCTCTTTCTCTGCCTCTCTCTGTCTCCCTCTTTCTCTGTCTCCCTCTTTCTCTGTCTCTCTCTTTCTCTGTCTCTCTTTCTCTGCCTCTCTCTTTCTCTGCCTCTCTCTTTCTCTGCCTCTCTTTCTCTGCCTCTCTCTTTCTCTGCCTCTCTCTTTCTCTGCCTCTCTCTTTCTCTGCCTCTCTCTTTCTCTGCCTCTCTCTTTCTCTGCCTCTCTTTCTCTGCCTCTCTCTTCCTCTCCCTCTCTCTTTCTCTGCCTCTCTCTGCCTCTCTCTTTCTCTGCCTCTCTCTTTCTCTGCCTCTCTCTGTCTCCCTCTTTCTCTGTCTCTCTTTCTCTGCCTCTCTCTTTCTCTGCCTCTCTCTGCCTCTCTCTTTCTCTGCCTCTCACTTTCTCTGCCTCTCTCTGTCTCCCTCTTTCTCTGCCTCTCTCTTTCTCTGCCTCTCTCTTTCTCTGCCTCTCTCTTTCTCTGCCTCTCTCTTTCTCTGCCTCTCTCTGTCTTTCTCTGTCTCTGTCGGTCTCTGTTTCTCTCGGTCTCTGCCTCTCTCTTTCTCTGCCTCTCTCTGCCTCCCTCTTTCTCTGTCTCTCTCTTTCTCTCTCTTTCTCTGTCTTTCTCTGTCTCTGTGGGTCTCTGTTTCTCTCGGTCTCTGCCTCTCTCTTTCTCTGTCTCTCTCTTTCTCTGCCTCTCTCTGTCTTTCTCTGTCTCTCTCTTTCTCTGTCTCTCTCTTTCTCTGCCTTTCTCTGCCTCTCTCTGTCTCTGCCTCTCTTTCTCTGTCTCTCTCTTTCTCTGCCTCTCTCTGTCTTTCTCTGTCTCTCTCTTTCTCTGTCTCTCTCTTTCTCTGCCTTTCTCTGCCTCTCTCTTTCTCTGCCTCTCTTTCTCTGTCTCTCTCTTTCTCTGCCTCTCTCTGTCTTTCTCTGTCTCTCTCTTTCTCTGTCTCCCTCTTTCTCTGTCTTTCTCTGTCTCTGTCGGTCTCTGTTTCTCTCGGTCTCTGCCTCTGTGCGGCTTCGATGCTCCCTGGCGTCTGGTCACTGAGGTCGAGTCTGTTAGGGGAACTCTGACCCTCAGAGCAGCTCCACCTTCTGTCAAAAATGCCTTTTACTAAGATGCATTGTATAGTCTGCTCAGTATCAGTGTAAGGATTCTTTTGTGATTCTTTGGAGATACTTATGTGTTGTGTCCGGTACCTGTTTGCACATGTTTTTAAGGCATGCGTTTCTATAGTACATGTTCTACTATTCAAAGGCCCTCTTCACACACAATAGAGAGAGAGAGGGTGAAAGTTACACCGTGTACACGGATAACAAAGAGAAAGTCTATTTATACTGTCTGGGAAAGGAAGGCCAGGGCCACTTGAATTGTAATGATGTCATCTTACTCAGCGATTAGGTTTGACGCGGGGCTTTTATGTAGCTTCCTGCCTGGCTGAGTTAGCACCTTAACTGTTTAGCCTCTCTATTTGGTTAATGATAACTCGGCTCCAGGGAGTCGGAGACTGTTAGACAACCCGGCTTTGTATTAATCCTGTGCACAGTGTTTCCCCTATATTCTTTTGGCAGCGGCGGGCCGCGGCTGCTCAAACTTTGCCGCCACTCCAAGAAATATGATATATATATGATGAAATATGATATATATATGATGAAATATGAAATATATGATGGAATATGATATATATATGATGAAATATGATATATATATGATGAAATATGATATATATATGATGAAATATGATATAGATGATGGAATATGAAATATATGATGGAATATGGTTTTTAAAAATATAAATATTTTTGTGGAGGGTCAGTGTAATCTTAATGGACTAAAAACAGGTAGAATTATGTAGAAAATATAAAGGAGGTATATATTTTTTAATAAGATCATCTTTGAGAACGAACAATCACCTATGGATACTCAACCGTCAGAGAGAATCTCACATTTAAAAAATGTCATGGCATGGGGCCCCCCATTGATTTTGTTATAACGTTTGAGTCACCCAGATAGCATAAGAACACGGCATAAGCTACATGCTAAATGTTTAGAAACACACAAAATTTGCTTTTAAAACTGCAGATTTTCTCTCGGAAACTCTGAACTACCCATTAAACATAGACACTGTACAAGTGGAGCAACAACCCAAAACTAGCTCTACCTAACTGCTGATGACTTGCATAACCGTGTTATTCGATACAATAAAAATACAGTACGATGAAACCCAAGTTTATTGTTCCTCATGGGGAAATGCAATTAGTCGATAACAACTTAAACTTCAGTCAAGTAGAGCAACGGCAGTTTGTTAGAAGTCTTTATCCATGGATGATGTGTGTATGTGATGTGATGTGATTCGTTGTCATACTGAGTGGGTGTTATGACTAATGTTTTAGGAGTCTGTTATTATTACCCAGTACTTCACAGGGGCTCACATAGCTCAAATTAGACCTTCAATATCCGCAAATGAATACATATGATCCCCAGCTATGTATTTGATTAATTTCTGTAGCCGTTTATTTAAACAGAAAGTGAACAGAGCAGATATTACAATAACACACGCACACACACACACACACACACACACACACACACACACACACACACACACACACACACACACACACACTTGCTGTGCCGGATCCCCCTCGCTGAATGAGCCCGGTGTGTCAGGGAGCGAGCCTGATTTATGGGCTGTTTACACTGAAGCCGGGTGTCCCGCCTGAGTCGAAGGATCAGAGGAGAGGAGAGCGCATTCACATTCATTTCATTGCGTTTATGTATCTTGGCGTGATTAATGAGCGTTCCTGTACTGTTTGTCTTTTTTTAACATGCTTTTTGGCTCCCAACCCGACCTGCTATGATGGGACGCTATGCTGCCTGCGGTGTTGGTTTCTGGTGTTACGGTTGGTGGGGACGTTCAGGGCCGTACTAACTTTCCTTCTCCCCTCTCGCTCACCCTCGTCCTCTCAGCCTGTCCTGTGGGTCAGTTTAGGTCCGCCTCGGGGGGCCAGTGCCAGGCCTGTCCAGGGTTTAGCCATGCTATGGTGACGGGCTCACCTGTGTGTCAGTGTCGTCCAGGATACCTCCGCGCTGACTCTGACACCCCAGACACCCCCTGCACCAGTAAGTAGACACATTATTACACCAGTGGAGGTGTGATAATAATAATAATGTCTGGAACGGAGCGAATGGATTCAAACACATGGAAACCACATGTTTGATGTATTGTTTTACCTTTATTTAACTCGGCAAGTCAGTTAAAAACAAATTATTATTTACAATGGCAGCCTAGGAACAGTGGGTTAACTGGTCTAGGAACAGTGGGTAGCTGCCTTGTTCAGGAGCAGAACGACAGATGTTTTACCTTGTCAGCTCGGGGAATCGATATATCAACCTTTTGGTTACTGGCCCAACGCTCTAACCACTAGGCTACCCTGCCGCCCCATACATACTCTAACCACTAGGCTACCCTGCCGCCCCATACATACTCTAACCACTAGGCTACCCTGCCGCCCCATACATACTCTAACCACTAGGCTACCCTGCCGCCCCATACATACTCTAACCACTAGGCTACCCTGCCGCCCCATACATACTCTAACCACTAGGCTACCCTGCCGCCCCATACATACTCTAACCACTAGGCTACCCTGCCGCCCCATACATACTCTAACCACTAGGCTACCCTGCCGCCCCATACATACTCTAACCACTAGGCTACCCTGCCGCCCCATACATACTCTTAACCACTAGGCTACCCTGCCGCCCCATACATACTCTAACCACTAGGCTACCCTGCCGCCCCATACATACTCTAACCACTAGGCTACCCTGCCACCCCATACATACTCTAACCACGAGGCTACCCTGCCGCCCCATACATACTCTAACCACTAGGCTACCCTGCCGCCCCATACATACTCTAACCACTAGGCTACCCTGCCGCCCCATACATACTCTAACCACTAGGCTACCCTGCCGCCCCATACATACTCTAACCACTAGGCTACCCTGCCACCCCATACATACTCTAACCACTAGGCTACCCTGCCACCCCATACATACTCTAACCACTAGGCTACCCTGCCGCCCCATACATACTCTAACCACTAGGCTACCCTGCCGCCCCATACATACTCTAACCACTAGGCTACCCTGCCGCCCCATACATACTCTAACCACTAGGCTACCCTGCCGCCCCATACATACTCTAACCACTAGGCTACCCTGCCGCCCCATACATACTCTAACCACTAGGCTACCCTGCCGCCCCATACATACTCTAACCACTAGGCTACCCTGCCGCCCCATACATACTCTAACCACAAGGCTACCCTGCCGCCCCATACATACTCTAACCACTAGGCTACCCTGCCACCCCATACATACTCTAACCACTAGGCTACCCTGCCACCCCATACATACTCTAACCACTAGGCTACCCTGCCGCCCCATACATACTCTAACCACTAGGCTACCCTGCCGCCCCATACATACTCTAACCACTAGGCTACCCTGCCACCCCATACATACTCTAACCACTAGGCTACCCTGCCACCCCATACATACTCCACCCTCTATTTACTCTCCCCGGATACTCGGCCTCTGCGCTATTTTCTTTCACTTTCAACTTGTGTTTCTCTTGTTGCCCTCCCCCCTTTGTTGTCCCTCGCCCCTCTCCTATTTCTCTTCTCTGGTATTGTGCTCAGCCCCTCTCACCTGCTCTGTGGCCTTTTGTCCCAGGGCTGAGAGTATTGAGATGCGGTTCCTTTGTAACGGGTGTAGAGCGGGGCGGAGCCTGGATGTCACTCCCAGGAAGGGAAGCGTTGATGGGTCGTGAGGGACATCTCAGTGTGGATTCGGGAATTTCAATTCAGCCACGTGTGATGTGTGAATTGGAGGCCTTTTGAATTGGGCACGCTCACTCAGAATGGCCGCGAAAGGAGTTCGCAAGGAACAGCAGTCTGAAACTCGTCTGAAGACTGAAACCCGTCGAGGACAAACAGAATTCCCCGTAGACTCTGCTAGCCTATTTAAATCACAGGTTAAATGACAGCTCTCCCTAATTAAGTCAGACAGTTGATTTATTTGACCACTCCAGATGTTTTGACTTAATCACAAGCCGTTTTTTCCCCTCATCCTAGATGTTGACGTAAATGAAACCTAAATTACAGCAGGCCGTTGCGATGGTACACAAATGCCTCCTACTTGAGGCCACCCAAAACCTCCCAGAGAGCATTATGGCGGATTTTACTAAGCACTACTATCACAGAAGCTGTAAATGGCCTAGCCACTGGCTCAATGACAAGGCACAGTCTCCTTAGCAGGAGCAGGAACTAATTCACACTGGCTGAGTGGCATTGCAATTGTGTTTCGCTTGGTTGGCAGCAATCACAATCCCCCTACTACAATCTTCAGCTGCTGATCATTATCATTTAAAATGTGGACGTGTGTAATTGGAGCACCAATTCAATTCTGCATCACAATGTTGTCTCCTGCTGTGCCCCTCAGCCTCTTGTCCCTGGTGGCTCCTCCAAACGCTAGCTGGAAATGTATCTGGGACATGACGAGTAGCATGCAAGCGATTTAATTGATAATGCAAATCTGAAACAGAGGAACTCTAATATGGCACATTGGGCCAGTAAAGTGCCTTCTAATGGGAAATGTATTAGTACCTTTGTCTGATGAAATATTTGTGATTTCCTGATGTGGTGGTGTGTGACCCTCTCCTCTCCGCCCTGTCCTCCAGGACCCCCCTCTGTCCCACGAAGCATCGTCACCCAGATTAACGACACCACGGTGACCCTAGAGTGGAGCGAGCCCCAGGACAGTGGTGGCCGGACTGACCTGAGCTACTCTGTGGAGTGTTCCCTGTGTGGGGCCCCCTGGGGCCCCTGCTCTCCCTGCGGGGACAGTGTCAGCTACCGGCCCTCTCAGCGTGGCCTGCTGGGCCGCAGGGTGGTGGTCTGGGGCCTCATGCCTCACACTACATACACCTTCTCTATCCAGGCCCTCAACGGGGTAACCCCGACCAATGGCAAGGGGGCACCCAGCGACAGTGTCAACATCACAACCAGTCACGACGGTGAGAGAGATAGAGACACAGAGAGGATGAGAGAAGGGTTTGTGGTTGGGGTCGTATAGTTAGAAGAGGAAGATTGAATGTTGTTTTATCTTTTAATGCCGTTTCTTTGTGTTGGTCTGAGTGCAGTTCCAGTTCTGGTGTCTGTGATCAGGAAGAGTATCTCTACAGAGAGCAGTCTGACTCTCCACTGGTCAGTTCCAGCACAGCTGCACTACACCATCCTGCAGTACCAGCTACGTTACTGTGAGACGGTGAGGATGACCAGACGCTCTGTCCTCCCACTGTTAAATACTCTAGCTCTGACTCACCTTAGGTCTTAGGGAGTTGACCGTTACATCTGTGTACATCACGCTGACCTCCCTCCCACTGGCCCAACCTGGCGCTCTTATCTGCTTTTGTTCTCCCACCATCCCTCTCTTCCTCCATCCTGCTCTCTCTCCGTCCCTCTCTCTCTCTCTCTCTCCGTCCCTCTCTCTCTCTCTGTCCCTCTCTCTCTCTCTCTGTCCCTCTCTCTCTCTCTCCGTCCCTCTCTCTCTCTCCGTCCTGCAGGAGCGTCGAGGTGAGGAGCAGGAGCAGTTGTGTAGCTACAGGGAGAGTGACAGTAACCAGGTGGTGCTGAGTGATCTCCGCAGGGCCACTCAGTATGAGGTGCAGGTCCGGGCTCGCACCATGGCCGGCTACGGCAGCTTCAGCCCAGCAGCCTCCTTCCGCACCATGCCTGACGGTAAGGAAAGGCCCAGGCTTCACTCTTTCAGGGAGGCCTATCCATATCCAGGCTCACAAAGTATTCTGGGGGTTTTCACTTTTTTTGTGTGTCCTTTCCACCTTCTTGTTAATTTGCCAGATCACATTAGTTCATTAGTTACAACATTTGTTCATTAGTTACAACATTAGTTCATTAGTTACGACATTAGTTCATTAGTTACGACATTAGTTAATTAGTTACAACATTAGTTCATTAGTTACGACATTAGTTCATGGTTACGACATTAGTTCATTAGTTAAAACATTAGTTCATTAGTTACGACGTTAGTTCATTAGTTACGACATTCGTTCATTAGTTACGGCATTCGTTCATTAGTTACGACATTCGTTCATTAGTTACGACATTTGTTCATTAGTTACAACATTAGTTCATTAGTTACGACATTAGTTCATTGGTTAAGACATTAGTTCATTAGTTACGACATTAGTTCATTAAGTAAGACATTAGTTTTAGTTACAACCTTTTTTTCTTTGCGTCTCAGACATTAGTTCATTAGTTATGACATTCGTTCATTAGTTACGACATTCGGTTCATTAGTTATGACATTTGTTCATTAGTTACGACATTCAGTTCATTAGTTACGACATTCGGTTCATTAGTTACGACATTCGGTTCATTAGTTAAGACATTCGGTTCATTAGTTAAGACATTAGTTCATTAGTTACAACATTAGTTCATTAGTTACAACATTAGTTCATTAGTTACGACATTAGTTCATTAGTTACAACATTAGTTCATTGGTTAGGACATTAGTTTGTTTGTTACGACATTCGTTCATTAGTTACGACATTCGTTCATTAGTTACAACATTAGTTCATTAGTTATAACAGTTAATTAGTTACAACATTAGTTATGACATTAGTTCATTTGTTAAGAAGTTCATTTTAGTTACAACATTAGTTCAGTAGTAATAACATTAGTTCATTAGTTACAACATTAGTTACGACATTAGTTCATTAGTTAAGACATTCGCTCATTAGTTACGGCTTTAGTTCATTAGTTACAACATTAGTTCATTAGTTCCGACATTAGTTCATTAGTTACAACATTAGTTCATTAGTTACGACATTAGTTCATTAGTTACGACATTAGTTAATTAGTTATGACATTAGTTCATTAGTTAAGACATTAATGAACTAATGTCTTAACTAATGAATCAGTCACAACATTTGTTCATTAGTTACGACATTCATTCATTAGTTACGACATTCGTTCATTAGTTACGACATTCGTTCATTAGTTACGACATTCGTTCATTAGTTACGACATTCTTTCATTAGTTACGACATTCGTTCATTGGTTACGACATTCGTTCATTGGTTACGACATTAGTTCATTAGTTATGACATTCGTTCATTAGTTATGACATTCGTTCATTAGTTACGACATCCGTTCATTAGTTAAGACATTCGTTCATTAGTTACGGCTTTAGTTCATTAGTTACAACATTAGTTAATTAGTTACGACATGAGTTCATTAGTTACAACATTAGTTACGACATTAGTTCATTAGTTACAACATTAGTTCATTAGTTACGACATTAGTTCATTAGTTACGACATTTATTTCATTAGTTACGACATTAGTTCATTAGTTATGACATTAGTTCATTAGTTATGACATTAATGAACTAATGTCTTAACTAATTAATCAGTCACAACATTTGTTCATTAGTTACGACATTCGTTCATTAGTTACGACATTCGTTCATTAGTTATGACATTAGTTCATTAGTTAAGACATTAATGAACTAATGTCTTAACTAATGAATCAGTCACAACATTTGTTCATTAGTTACGACATTCGGTTAATTAGTTATGACATTCGGTTCATTAGTTATGACATTCGTTCATTGTTACGACATTCGTTCATTAGTTACGACATTTAGTTCATTAGTTACGACATTCGTTCATTAGTTATGACATTCGTTCATTAGTTATGACATTAGTTCATTAGTTACGACATTTATTTCATTAGTTACGACATTCGTTCATGAGTTACGACATTAGTTCATTAGGTAAGACATTAGTTTTAGTTCCAACCTTTTTTTCTTTGCGTCTCAGGGCATGACTCTCCTTCCCAGCTTCTGGTGACCGGTGTCCTTATCGCCATGGGGATGCTGCTGCTGGTCACTGTCATCACTGTGGCTGTCTTCTGCATACGGTGAGAACCAGGGAGAGAGGGAGGATTGGGGGGACGGGGAGAGAGAGCGGATACTGTCATGTGAATTGTACATAAAGGGAAAAGCTCAAATAGAAATATGGGTCTTAACATTTGCCATGCTTTTGTATTTTTGCAACCGGTACCAATCTTATCACGCTTAGATTATGACTGTTACCTTCATACACTATGTCACATTTGAGCAAAACTCTCAAAGAGCCAAATCATTTCTCTTTGTGACTTTGTGCTTACGGGGCTAGAAGTTATTCCGCTCATTATAAGACTTTCCCTTGGCTTCATTGTTTCAGCAAATAGCTCCACATGCCCTCTGAAAAAAGGTTCTGGGAACATAGGGAACTAGAGAGTGAGAAAGAGAAAGGGAGAGTGGGAAAGGTAGAGAGGGGGGTGGAGAGAAGGGGTGAGAGAGAGCGGGAAGGTGAAGAGAGAGGGGTAGAGAGAAAGAGAGGGGGTGGAAGGAAGGGGTGAGAGAGCAGGAAAGGTAAAGAGAGAGAGGGGTAGAGAGAGGTAGAGAGAGGGTGGAGAGTTGGGGGTAGACAGGATGCAGCAGTCCCAACCCTGTCTCCACAGGACAGGAGAACAATAGCTCTGACCTTGGGGCACACACTACACACACATGCAGAGTTGTGCACACACATCCACACACATTGTTAATTTGCACATACACTAAGAAGTACACAGTGTGCACACCCTCACGCACACACACACACTCACAGTTGTCGGCCTGGTTCCACTGCCAGATGAGGGTGGAACAGTATTGCTATTTTGGGCCTGAGAGAGAGGGAGAGGGAGGGAGAGAGAGGCAGAGAGAGGGGGAGAGGGAGGGAGAGAGAGGGAGGGAGGGAGAGAGAGGGGGAGAGGGAGGGAGGGGGAGGGAGAGAGAGAGAGAGGGAGAGAGAGAGAGAGAGAGAGAGAGAGAGAGAGGCATGGGTCCAGTAGCTACTGTACAGTCCTACTGGGATGGGCCTGGGCCAAAGGAAGTCTCACTAATGGAGCCCTCCATCACAGCAGTCCCAGACACAGAGCAGAGTGGCTCCTGAATGCGCAGAACAGTAGAGGGCCCAGGGTCAAGGCATTACTTCATCTACCAGTCATGTATTGTTTCTGAGACCGAGAGAGACTCAATGAGCTTGTTTGTGACACTAAGAAACCCTCACAGAGAGACCAGAGGTGTTACGTCACTGGACTAGCTCTCTTTCTCTCTCTCTCTCTCTCTCTCTCTCTTTCTGACCCCTTGCCCCTTTTCCCTCGTCCCCCCTCTCCCTCCTTCCTCTCCCACACACTGTTCTTCTCGGTAGTAGACACAGCAGAATGAAGGACCCAGAGCTGAGTGACAAAAACAGCCAGTACCTCCTGGGCCAAGGTGAGTACACATACATACACATACATACACATACACACACACACATACACACACACACACATACACACACACACATACGCCATTTAGCAGACGCTTTTATCCAAAGCGACTTACAGTCATGTGTGCATACATTCTACGTATGGGTGGTCCCGGGAATCGAACCCACTACCCTGGCGTTACAAGCGCCATGCTCTACCAACTGTGCTACACACACACATACACACACACACATACATACACATACACACATACACATACACATACACATACACACACACACATACACATACACACACACACATACACATACACACACGTACATAGAAATAGCGCATACAGCTATTTTCAAAGTCATGTTTTTCATGTTTTAGTCTGTCTGCTACTTTGGCTGTTCCGTCGTTTACTTCACCCTACCCTCCCTCTACTCCTCTCCTCACCTCAGGAGTCAAGGTCTATATTGACCCCTTCACCTACGAGGACCCTAACGAGGCCATACGGGAGTTTGCCAAGGAGATCGATGTTTCCTTTGTCAAGATCGAGGAGGTCATTGGTGCCGGTTGGACTCTCTTATCTCTTTGTTTTTCATGATGTATCGCTGCCTGTAAACAGACTGGTTGGTATGGTGCTACAGTATCATGTTTGTACTAATGGGTATTTCCCTGGCTCGTCTATAGGGGAGTTTGGGGAGGTATGTCGGGGAAGACTGAAGGTTCCAGGGAAGAAGGAGAACTATGTGGCCATCAAGACACTGAAGGGCGGCTACACAGACAAGCAGAGGCGGGACTTCCTGTCGGAGGCTAGCATCATGGGCCAGTTCCAGCACCCCAACATCATCCACCTGGAGGGCATCATCACGGCTTCCTGTCCCGTCATGATCCTCACTGAGTTCATGGAGAACGGAGCGCTCGACTCCTTCCTTAGGGTCAGTCTATCTATTGTCCTGTCACTTTGTCTCTCCGAGAGTCCTTCTCACACACACGCACACGCACAACTTGACCGTGACCCCACTCTCCGGGGGTGTCTCAGGGGGAGTTGGGACATGAATGTACATTTTAGTCATTTAGCAGACGCTCTTATCTAGAGCCACTTACAGTTAGTGCATTCATCTGAAGATAGCTAGTTGGGACAACCACATATCACAGTCGTGGTCATTTCATTTGTCCTCAATAAAGTAGATGTCAGCAAACTCAGAGCTAGTAAGGAGTGAAAACTCCAGTTGGAGTGTTACTTCGCACAGGACAAGTATAATCCCCCACCAAATTATTATTATTATTACACACAAACACACGCAAATGAACAAACCTGTTCTCCTACAATTCAAACATTCCCATCTCTCTCTCTCTCTCTCTGTAGTTGAACGATGGTCAGTTCACTCCCATCCAGCTGGTGGGCATGCTGCGTGGCATCGCGTCGGGCATGAAGTACCTGTCTGAGATGAGCTACGTCCACAGAGACCTGGCCGCCCGCAACATCCTGGTCAACAGCAACCTGGTGTGTAAGGTGTCTGACTTCGGCCTGTCCCGTTTCCTCCAGGAGAACTCCTCAGACCCCACCTACACCAGCTCTCTGGTGAGACTTACTGTTCTTCCTCCACACCAATCCCATAGTGCATCTGGTTATGGTGTGTGGTTGTTGACCCCCTCTGTCCTCTCTTCAATCAGGGTGGTAAGATCCCCATCCGCTGGACCGCCCCAGAAGCCATCGCCTTCAGGAAGTTCACCTCAGCCTCCGACGCCTGGAGCTACGGCATCGTCATGTGGGAGGTCATGTCGTTCGGAGAGCGGCCCTACTGGGACATGAGCAACCAGGACGTGATCAACGCCATAGAGCAGGACTACCGCCTACCGCCGCCCCCTGACTGCCCCGCCCACCTCCACCAGCTGATGCTGGACTGCTGGCAGAAGGAGCGCTCGGCCCGCCCCCGCTTCGCCGCCATCGTCAGCGCCCTGGACAAGCTGATCCGCAACCCCGCCTCGCTGAAGATTGTGGCCCAGGAGGGTGCAGGGTGAGTGGGCACAGATATCTAGGCAAAGGGCTGGGTGTGGAGGGTGTGTGGAGAGTCAGAGAAGGCCAGTGTGGGTTTGAACACAGCCTGTGGTAAAGACAAGGAGGTGACTGTCTCACCAGATGGAGAGTATATATATTGTCTCTTAAAAGAGCCCAGTCTTTATTCCATTGCTTCATTCCTAGAATACAGTCCTGTCTGTCAAAGTCAGTCTACATTAACCTCCTACTGTCCTTCCTCCTCTGTCCTGCTGTGACCTGTCACACTCTAACTGTGCCCATTCTCTCCGCCTATCCAACCCCGGATACTAACCTGTCACTCACAGCTTGGGCCACACCCCCTTCCCCTCCAACAGCCATTGTTGTTCCCTGCCACTAATGCAGCCTTAGATCCCGCCCCCATTCTGTGGAAATGCCTATCCCTCAAGGCTACATGCCTGTGAGGCCCCTGGTATGCTAGTGACAGAGAGAGTGTGTGTCCCCTGTCCCCAGGCCGTCCCACCCCCTGCTGGACCAGCGGGCCCCCCCGGCCCCCTCAGCGTGTGGCTCCATAGGGGAGTGGCTGAGGGCCATCAAGATGGAGCGCTACGAGGACAGCTTCCTCCAGGCAGGATTCACCTCTGTAGAGCTACTGGCCCAGATCACTGCTGAGTAAGTTCACAGTTCACACCTGCAACAATGTGTCTCTCTTTGACTTTCAAACCTCTTGAAGTTGAGTCACACTCTACGACCGTAGCTCTATGTCTCGGTCCGCCTACCTGTCAGTCACTCAGTATGTCTGTCTGTCGGGCTGCCTGTCTGTCAGGCCTTCTGTCTGTCTGTTTATCTAACAGTATGTCCTTCTTCTCAGGGACCTGCTGCGTCTGGGAGTGACCCTGGCTGGACACCAGAGGAAGATCCTGTCCAGCATCCAGACTCTGACCATGACCAAGAGCCCTGGCACCATACGCTTCTAACCCCGGCACAATTTACCTTGACCCCCGACCTCTGACCCAACACAGACACCAGCACGCACACAGCACATCGCACACCCATGGATCCAGCCAGCACCCTGCTACAACCACACAGTCCCTGACCCTGGCACCAACCGGGCCCATTCTTAGACGTGAAGTCCATCAGTGACTGGGCGTAGTGACAGCACCTCAAGTTGAACTAATTCTAGATGACCTTCCCTACAACCTGACCAACCTGTCCTTGCTGATCAGTCAAGTGATCAGTCAGGCCTGGTGCTGAGGACTGGTAAGGAGGCTGCTGTGCTCTCTATCGTCGATGCAGTGAAAATAATGGAAGAGGTAAAAGCTTTAGGCAAAACATCTTTGTGAGGACCCATTACACTTCTTTGCTTATCTGAAGTTACGGGTTTTACGCGCCCAACCAAACTTCTGGGAGAGCGTGATCGTCCCCTTTTGATAGGCTTGCTGGAGCCTCTCAGACTGCCTCTCTGGCCAGTTCACCCTCACTCCGCCTCCACTGCTTCACTGCCTGAATGTTTACCTGTGGTCCTAAACAAACTGGTGATACCATTGGAGGAACAGGTCAGTGCCCGACGCCAAACCCAAGGACTAAAGTTGATCTATTGGTGTGTTTCGCCAGTGGCAGACGAGGTTACTGCAACATGGATTAACATGATATTAATCCATGGGAATTATACGACGGTGTGGAGGGATGCCACCTGTTTCAGTGGACCCGGAAAACGTGTTTGGACTCTTTTTCGAATCGGCCTCACTTTTTCCCCTGGTTTCAAAATGGCCTTGGCTTTCCTCGGGTGTTATGGGTAATATAGGCGTTTGGACCAGAACAGACTGTAGTCATACAAGCCTTCGTTTCCTTATCTTCTTCAGTGACAATGTGTGACCCTCCTGGGTCAGTCGTGTGGGAGGAGGACTGAGACATATCAGCACTTTTATATATTGAACAGACAGAAGTTGGGTTTTTAGTCAGTTCTCTGTCTCTCCAACCCTCCTGTCAGCAGCTACATTACTTCCTGTGTTTCTCTTGGAGTATGGCTGGCTGGCATTTCCACTTCCTGTTGCTTCTGGACTGGGCAGATCACTTCCACACACTCAGACTGAAGGAGGTCCCTGACCATTTTTACTTGGGACTTTGACCAGGAAAAATACCAGTCTGGCCTCTCATTATTTGGTTGATATTATAGGTGGTCAGTTTTTCGTCTTGCTTGAGTGCGATTGGATCTTCGATGTGGACTGATGTCAAAATGCCTGTTCTATAAAGCAGAAAGCCCTCCCTGGGTTATGTAGTTAGATCTGCCAATACAGAAGTCTCTTCAGACGCCACCGTTTTCACATGTTTGGGGAGATTGTGTCGTTCCTTGTTAACTAAAGGATTGTGGGAAATGTGGTCTTCACATTGAGGATCTGTTATGGAAACGGGAACCCCTCTTTTATAAAGTTTCCATTCAAAATCATGTATAGATATGTGTGATTTGATTCGCCCCGTCCTTTCTGTGTGTAACCTGTACTCAGTCCCAATAAAGACACACACCGGTGTTTATCATCGAGACTCCTCATTTAGCGGCGAACTGAGCTTGTAATAACAACACATTACTCACACTCCCTCTAGAGATCTAAAAACGCACACACATGAATGCAAAGACACGCACGAGTACGGGAGGAAGAACACATGTAAGTGCGTGCACACTCGTGCATTCTAAGTGAAGCATCCCAAAAACAGAGTGCATCCACCACCTACAGTATAATATCCATACTCCTGTAATCGTTTTAAGGTGATCCGTTTCCTTGGCAGCTCTTGTTTCAAACATTCCTCCCCGCAGATACTGTGACCTTCTCCACGGTGAAGGAGTGGGGGGGGGGTTGTGGTTCGGGAATTGAGCTTACACCCCTCCTCACCCTCACCACTTTCAGCTTAGCTCCCTCGTGGACATTCCTCTCTCCTTTTTTTTTTTTAAAAGGGGACAGCCCAAACCACTGAGAGCTCTCAGCCTGTCCTTGACTCTGTTCTCTGACACTTAGCTGGGTGTTCTCCCCACTGTTCCTCAGCTTTCAGTCCACTGGAGTAGTGCTCTCTCCCTGCCCCTGCTACTACAGCCCCAGAGCCACAGCCTCAGAGCCACAGCCTCAAAGCAGTCAGAACAGCCCAGAGAAAGCTCACCACAGGCTGTCTCAACTCTTACTCTGGGTGTCTGTTTTTTTCAATGCTTTCAAGCTAATGTATGTGTTTTGATTATCTGTGTTATTGATGAGTCATTGCCAGGTCCCATGACCCTAATGTGCCCTACGCTCGGCTGTTTCAGAGGAAGTGTGTCACAGAGATAAACAATGAGAGGATGACCCCTCCGAACTCTGACCCTTCCTTCAATGTAAAACAATAAATGCCCTCTCCAACCACACCAGCACACTTAATATAGGGTCTTTCTGCTGAAATCTGCCATTAAGTCCTGCTCTTAATTCTCCACAATAATACAATACGTTCAGTGTCCCAGTTTGTAATGGTTTAATACCTTGATGTTTTCAACACATGCAGTCCTGGGCTGTGTGTGTGCATATGGGTGAGTGTGTCTATGTGAGTGGGTGGGTGTGAGAGATGGGTATTGAGCTAGCTCTGATTTCTAGTGTTGACAGTGTCTTTGTGACCTTTAACCCCTATCTGAATGCCCATCCATTAGGGCCTTTGTTGAGGAGATAAGAGACTGGGCCAATCAGGTTTCAGCACTAAAGTAATTGTGTCGTTCCCCTTGCATTCCTGTGTGCACTCAACTGTGGGGCCAGGGTAGGGTGGTGGAGGCCCGAGCAGAAAGACAGGTGTGTAAGTTTGAGTGTGAGAAAGAGAATCTGTGTATGTGGTGGAGTTGTTGAGAACTGTGTCTGCTTACTTTCGTTCCATATAGACTTCTTCTTACTGCCAGGTGCAGGTCATGGAGAGTGTTTCTTGGGATTGAGGACTAAAGTTACAATATTTAGCTTATTTATCCATTTAATTATCAGTGTGTCCATCCATCTCTCTGTCAACCAGTCTGTCTGCTTTTTTGTGTCCACAACGCCACTGGCCAGCCTCTCCATCTGTCTGTCTGTCTTTACTCGAGCTTCAATGTGTGTTTGTATAGTCATCACTCACATACCTCTCATCCCCTTATCTGTCAATCTGTCTGAACTTCCTCTATCTATCGTTCCATCTGTCCACACATCCACACCATCCATCTCATCCCCTGTCCCTTTCTCTCTCCCTTATTGGATGATCTCCTCTAACCATGTAATGAGGAATTGAGGGGGCTGGGGGTGTCTCCCCCCCCGTGCTGAAACTCAAGCCCCATGCTTCTAGGTCTCTCAGGCCACCTCTGGGTAAGGATACCAACAGGCTCAGAGGCAGTTTCTATCTACAAGCCATCAGACTGCTGGACACTTGAACTGGACTGACCACCTGCACTGAATCTCTGCACCTTAGCATTCATGTACTCACACACACCAACACTAACACACGCATATACACTGATGCTACACACACATCACATCTCCTGTTATTATTGCTAAATACTGCACAATTTAGCCCCACAATCCCCTCTTCCCCAAAACATGTATATATATTGGACTATAAATTGTGCCCTCCTGTATTATACTTATGCTAAAATGTTTATTCTATTCTACCGAGCCATTTACTTTACGTTCATATTCTTATCTTGTATTATTCTTGTTGTTGTTGCGTTGTCGAGAAGGAACCCGCAAGTAAGCCTTTGGTTGGACGATGTATACCAGTGGTTTCCAACCAGGGGTACTAGGACCTATCCTCAGGGGGTACATGAGAAGACTCATGAGCCCATAGTCCTACTGCTAAAATGCACATGCGGGGGTAAATCAGGGGTATTCTAGGCAGAGAGCAGAGCAGGGGTGGAAAAAGTACCCAATTGTCATACATGCCCCTGAACAGGCAGTTAACAGGCAGTTAACCCACTGTTCCTAGGCTGTCATTGAAAATAAGAATTTGTTCTTAACTGACTTGCCTAGTTAAATAAAGGTAAAATAAAAAAATAAAAATGAGTACAAGTAAAGCTACTTTAATAAAAAATGACTCAAGTAAAAGTGAAAGTCACCCAGTAAAAAAGTCTAAAAGTATCTGGTTTTACATGTACTTAAGTATCAAAAGTAAATGTAATTGCGCAAATATACTTAAGTATCAAAAGTAGAAGTGTAAATCATTTCAAATGATTCATTTACGGATAGCCAGGGGCACATTCAGACATCATCACTCAGACACTCACACTCAGACATCATGTGCAAACAAAGCATTTGTGTTTAGTGAGTCCACCAGATCAGAGGCAGAAGGGATGAGCAGGGATGTTCTCTTGAGAAGTGTGTGAATTAAACCCTTTCCCTGTCCTGCTAAGCATTCAAAATGTAAGGAGTCGTTTTAGGTGTCAGGGGAAAAGTACATTATTTGCTTAAGGAATGTAGTGAAGTAAAAGTAAAAGTTGTCCAAAATATAAATAGTAAAGCAAAGTACAGATACCCCAAAAACCTACTTGAGTAGTACCCTAAAGTATTTTTTAAAGTACTTTACACCACTGCCACTGATGTGTACTATGTGTATCCTGTATATATGACTTATGAAACTTGAGGAGCGAGTGGAAGAACACTAGAGTTATTCCAAGAAGCCACTAAAAAGAGAAAGAATGACATAAAGGTGAGAGGAGTGATGTGTTGTATTTTATGTCTGTGTGTCTGTAGTGGGGGGGGGGGATGTTGAAATGTGCTCATTATCTTTAGCTGAGTGCTGACCTCTCATAGCTTTCTTATCAAGGTGAGTTCTGTTTGAAGGATTAGCTTGGCCAGGGCCCCACTACTGCTCTTAATTCTCACCAAATTGTCAGGCAAGGGGATTTCTTCACTCTAATTTCAAACCCCTTCTCCGCCGTTTAATTCCACTGTATGACTGACAACTCCAACTGAACTGCCTGATCCCAGGACAGCATTTCACACGGCTCTGCACAGCCATCTTGTACAACTCCAGCTGAACTGTCTGATCCCAGGACATCATTTCACACCTCCTTCGGAGAGAACGTCTGACCTCCAAATGATCTTAGCTCCTATATTTGACCCTCTTCAAAGGCGGATGTTGGGAGGGACAGAAGTTGGTCATATCCTTGCGCTATACCACTACCAACATGAGGAGATTCTGAAGGCGTTGCAGAAAGGCACTATTGTCCTTACGTTTCTGACCAGGACGCATGCGAGATTGGAAGATTGCATACTTTGCAGGGGAGTTAAATGTATGTTACGTTTTCAAAATGTTTACCTAAGCTTGGGTTAGAATGCTCCACCCAGAGCGGTGTCTCAGTCAGCCTTGCACTTAACCTCTTGCTGAGGCCCAGCTTAATCTCCCATCTTAAACCCAACCCCACCTCACCTCTGACCCCCCCACACAAGCGTAAATCCTTTTTACCAATCCCCCATGGTTTCTCTGCTTTTTCTTCTGCTGTTCTCTCCTCCAGTAAGCTCGGTTCTTTACGTGGTCTGAATGTCCTTCACCCCAACAGGGTCTATCCTGGTTAACTCTATCCTATCTGGGTTTGGGATCTTTATTACTGTGGTCTGGTCTCTAGACCACTTCATCCATAAATAACTGTTATTTGTCCTCAAGCAGGTCTGGTTGTCTGGCTCTTCGGAGAATTGCCCAATCGATGACCGATTGTGTCAGAATTAGTAGAACGATGAGATCCATCAGCATTCAGTCTAGTTCTGTCATGCGACGTGATTGTGTTCTGTCCAAGTCATCATTTCTCTGTTTCCAAATAAGCCAACTGAAAAGAGCTATTGTGAGTGATTTATGCAGCTGATAAGACCCATTTACAGTGAGTTTGTAGCTGAATGGGATCTCCCCACCTGGGCTTAGATTCCCGCCCCAACTCCCCTCCCCCCTCCAATACCTCTCGCCTGAGCCCCCCTCACCTCCTTTTCCCTTCAGGCCCGTGTGGATGATTTACAGCCCCTCATAATCTCTCATTAGATGGAAAACACATGCTCACTCATGCTCAATACTGACCTGTTCTACAAACCTCCAGCATGCTTTAAGGAAACTCCCATTGTGACGGTCTGGAGGGCAACTACCTCCTTTCTCTGTTTATTTCCCCATTACAGACAGAATATGCATGCATTCACATTGTAGTGTATAATGAGAACCTCACAAGACCGCTATGCGTGTGTGTGCGTGCGTGTGTGCGTCTGATCAGACAGAAATGTGTATGTAACAGAGAACAGAGCCTACCCTCTCCTTGAACTCCTGGTCCTGCTCTCTGCTGGTAATGAAAGGCAGGTTTCTCCGCTCACCTCTGTAACTAGCACCCGACCCCTCCCCCAAGGCCCTTCTCTACTAGTGGTAAACATGCAGAGGGTATGATGAGGGTAGTTAGCAGGTCACGTGTGCCTGAGAGGGTGATACAGGGGGACTGTTCTGGTCCATTTGGGCTCATTTTGAGGAACCCCTATTTGTGCTAGGGGCTAGGTGCTAGAGGCTAGGTGCTAGAGGCTAGGGGCTAGGTGCTAGCGGCCTGGTTGCACTGACATGTAGGCAAGAATTGAAGTTAGCTTAGTTGTTTTTTTATGAAGTGACATTAAGTCCCTGCTCTGACTGAGGTACCTGGAGCACTGTGGTCTCTGCTGACAAGAGTTTCTCCCGTTCTCCATCACTCATTTCCCTTGAGCTTTGGGAAATTAGAGGCTCATTCATCAAACACGCTGTCACAATATTATTCTACCAATTATCCTTGGCTTTTTCCTCGCTTCTTCTGCATTCCCAGACCTCTGCCTTCTCCCAACATTACCCCAAAACACCATTTGAATGACTACCATAACTGACAGTAATAACTGTGTGTTCATTTCTCTAATTGAGCCTCTTATTCCATTAAGGACCTCAACTCCCCAAGGATGCAGTGTGTGTGTGTGTGTGTGTGTGTGTGTGTGTGTGTGTGTGTGTGTGTGTGTGTGTGTGTGTGTGTGTGTGTGTGTGTGTGTGTGTGTGTGTGTGTGTGTGTGTGTGTGTGTGTGTGTGTGTGTGTGTGTGTGTGTGTGTGTGTTTCTCTTTTCCTCTTTTTGCCTCTGTTTCACACTGCAATCCTCACCCAACATTCACAAATGACACAGGCCCACGTCTGTTCTCTGTCATGTTATGTTTCTCACTGGTTTGGATACAACCACGTACAGGCCCACGTCTGTTCTCTGTCATGTTATGTTTCTCACTGGTTTGGATACAACCACGTACAGGCCCACGTCTGTTCTCTGTCATGTTATGTTTCTCACTGGTTTGGATACAACCACGTACAGGCCCACGTCTGTTCTGTGTCATGTTATGTTTCTCACTGGTTTGGATACAACCACGTACAGGCCCACGTCTGTTCTGTGTCATGTTATGTTTCTCACTGGTTTGGATACAACCACGTACAGGCCCACGTCTGTTCTCTGTCATGTTATGTTTCTCACTGGTTTGGATACAACCACGTACAGGCCCACGTCTGTTCTGTGTCATGTTATGTTTCTCACTGGTTTGGATACAACCACGTACAGGCCCACGTCTGTTCTCTGTTCTCTGTCATGTTATGTTTCTCACTGGTTTGGATACAACCACGTACAGGCCCAAGTCTGTTCTCTGTTATGTTATGTTTCTCACTGGTTTGGATACAACCACATACAGGCCCTACACAGCCTACCCGAACCGAGCGACGGACCGTCATATACGGCCCATTTCCAAACTTGAGCCGCACAAAAGCACGTGGAACTACGTAGAAAACGACGCTCTGTTTGGGTAAAAGCATGTAGCGGCCTTTACACTGTTGGCCATTCAGTGGCATGGAGGGTGTTCAGCTTCATCCCTACCACCTCATTCTTTTACCACACACACGCCACCTCACACCTCTACACCCCCGCAAATCCCCCTCTCACTCACTCACAACTGACATATTTTCTGAGCTGTCTACTCCACAGACAACACAGACTATAATTATTCTTATATTTAAAACAAAATATTACTCTAATTGCGTCATGCAAGTCTTTATGTTTCGGTCTTGCAACAATATTTCCCCCTGTCATTCACTAACTGAATTCCCCTTTAGAGTTCAAGCTTTTGTCCCCCTGCTATATTATTATTAAGATGGATTATAGACCCCATGCCAGTCACACACTCGCCTCACCCTGCTTTATAATGACAGGGGTTTCTCTGTATAATTCTACACAGATATTTATTCACCTCTGTCTGTGTTGTCTGTAGACAGATAAGACATTCAGAGTAGTCCTTTGAAGTAATTGTTGTCTTTAAGCATGAGATTGATTGTACACACAACTGACCAAAAAAACAGAGCTCCTTCTGAAAAATATGGACTTTCATAAGTCTTTGTTTGTTGAAGGTGTAGAAAAGAACTAAGACTTGTCTTTTCTGCCTGTCGATTCTCCGCCAGATTGAACCCAGTGAATTAGCTAGAGCTGCAGAGAGCCCTTTTCTCCAGGTCTTTAGCAAACAAAAGGTCACATGCACAACTGGACACACTGCAGCATCTGCCCCGCGGTTAAAAAAATAGATGTGTGTTTCTGAACCTGGTCACTTGGAAGATGACAAGGAAAAGTACACGGAAGCGTTTTAAGCGGCCGGGTGGTTTGAGAGGCCCAAGGTTCCATAATGATGCATGGCCTTGCTTCTTGACCATCTGACCACTGGTCCGGAAGAGCCTTCTCAGATAAATTAAGACTGATAAAGACTGTCTGTCTCCACGTTGAAACCAATCTATAACAATCTATACCGCTGTGGTGGATGATGAGCAGCAAGAGCCAAGAAGCATGTCGGAGCCAGGAATTAGTATCTGGGGGTGGTGGTAATACAGGGGACTAATTGGGTGGAACCAGAGTGGTGGAACCACTGTACTCATCTCCCCCTGACAGAACATAAGAGTCCTCTTCACACAACCTGTCTTCCTAAATGGCCCGAGGGACCAAATACACCCACTGACTGGAGTGTTGCTCATCTGTGGGGCCTCTCACACGCAGGCTGAGGTAGACGGGTACATCACACGACATAGAGAACCTTTTGTTATATACGGACTCAAATGCTTTGCTTCAACTCATGTGTGCTATGTGACGGGGCCGTGCTGTATTCCAGTAGACAAGGGTAGAGTTGAGCTCATTGTCCTGAATTGGTTGATCTCAATTTTAGAGCGCTGACCGCACCACAACCTCTCGTTAACGGACATCTGACCAACAGTTTGTCAACCTTGTTTGAGTTATTACATGTTTCAATGTGTTTCCTGCTCTCTGAGTTTTGATGTCAGGTTGGAAAATGTAGTGAGTGATTGTGTCGATCACAGTTTCCAGACCCATTGCCCATGACTGGGTTTGGCAAAGCAGTATGTAATCACAAACTCATTCTAATGTCCCAACTCTTCACCATTGGGTAAACCGATTGTTTGGACTACGAAGCCATTGCAATGTACATGAGCAATTCTGAGCTTGAATTTTGTTCAATGTTTGGTCTCTGGGTCTGTATACGAGTGTCTATTTGTGGTAGTGCTTTCATCCTTAGATTTAGCCAGTCCCATTTCTAAGTTTAGCTTTTGTTCCTGTTTCAAATGTAGACTCGGGTAATTGCTGATTTGCTCATTTGCATGTATAATTAGCATCTTCTCAACAAAGGACCAGCTTCCTAATTAGCGCTGATCAATTATGAATGAAATCTCCATCACAACCAATCCCCCACTGGCTATCTGGGATTCTGTGTCTACAGTTTTTCTCCCAGGATGTGATGTGAATCTTTATTGGGGATCTTACCAGCATGCAGTTTACAGAAATAAACACACTCCCTGAAGTACTGGAGCTTAGACTCCCAGCATGTTGAAATCCATCAATTATTGCTGCTTCTGAGTTATTAGGATTTAGGGAGAGACTCAGCTTTTGCGATATCAGAAAGGATACGAGTGTGGAGGGGAATATAGAAAAGATAGAGTCCTGGGTGGGAATACTGAAACCAAACAATCATAGTTTGTAATGGCGGCGCATTTAATGTGACGAAATAGAAGCACCACAACTCAGATGAAGAGTAGGGAATGAGACGGAGACTGATAGATAGACGCTAAGTCTGTTTGAGTGTAAACAGGGTTGTGGTCTGTGGTCAGAGAGTCTTTGTGTTCCTCTCCTTGAACCGCATCCTGAGTAGAGCGAAAGGGGGTGGGACAAACAACACAACTGCTGTGCCTGTGGTTACGATGATGAATCAACAAATCTGCACTGACCATAACAACACCTTCTCTTACAGCTAAACATTTCCTAATTTCAGCCTAATTTCTCTCTCTCTCTCTCTCTCTCTCTCTCTCTCTCTCTCTCTCTCTCTCTCTCTCTCTCTCTCTCTCTCTCTCTCTCTCTCTCTCTCTCTCTCTCTCTCTCTCTCTCTCTCTCTCTCTCTCTCTCTCTCTCTCTCTCTCTCTCTCTCTCTCTCTCTCTCTCTCTCTCTCTCTCTCTCTCTCTCTCTCTCTCTCTCTCTCTCTCTCTCTCTCTCTCTCTCTCTCTCTCTCTCTCTCTCTCTCTCTCTCACTCTGTATTCCTGCCCTCCTGCCTTAAAGCAACAATAAGCCCAAGGCAACGGGGAGCCTGAGAATTGGTTCAATAAAAAACAACAAGCAGAGGAAGAGGAAGAGAGCATTATGGGTTTGACGTGGCTCGGTCACAAAAATACAGTTGTAGAAGCCACGCTTTCATGCATTCATGCTTTGCAAATACACAATTAGATACAAATCCAATGTAAAGAGCACAACAGATCTCATTGGTTTCCTTTCCTCATCATCTCTGTGGACTTCACTTTGCTTCATGAACATAGTAGAAACATTCCCCAGCGGAAATCTGACTTACAGCTTTAGAGACTAGCAAAGAACCTGGGAGGCAAGATATGGTATGACCTTCCTGACCCAAGTTTACAGTGCCCTCTGGAGTTTTCTTCAGACCTACAGATAGCCGGACATGAACCCATATTATGCTATAGCTATTGGTTGCAGTCTCAGAGAGGTTTTTCTGTGCTACTGTGTGTGTGTGTGTGTGTCTCTTGTGGTTAGGGACTCTTCACCCTGTTTCATTGTATTCATTTCTGCTATGTTGCAGGGTATAAATAATACCTGTGTGTTCATCCTGGCAGTGTAAATGGTAGGAAAGGGTGATAACTAGTCAACTGTACAACTGAATGCCTTCAACTGAAATGTTCTGCATTTAACCCAACCCCTCTGAATCAGAGTGGTGCAGGGGGCTGCCATTAAAAAAACATCCTCGTCTTAGGTGCCCGGGGAACAGTGGGTTAACTGCCTTTCTCAGGGGCAGAACGAAAGAGTTTTACCTTGTCAGCTCAGGGATTCGATCCAGCAACCTTTCGGTTACAGAAGGAGCGGGGTCAGAGGAATCCATCTACAGATACAGTTGAAGTTGGAAGTTTACATACATTTATGTTGGAGTCATTAAAACTAGTTTTTCAACCACTCCACAAATTTCTTGTTAACAAACTATAGTTTTGGCAAGTCAGTTAGGACATCTACTTTGTGCATGACACAAAGTAAATGGTTTACAGACAGATTATTTCACTGTATCACAATTCCAGTGTGTGAGAAGTTAACCTACACTAAGGTGACTGTGCCTTTAAACAGCTTGGAAAATTCCAGAAAATTATGTCATGGCTTTAGAAGTTTCTGATAGGCTAATTGACATCATTTGAGTCAATTGGAGGTGTACCTGTGGATGTATTTCAAGGCCTACCTTGAAACTCAGTGCCTCTTTGCTTGACATGATGGGAAAATCAAAAGAAATCAGCCAAGACATCAGAAAATAATTGTAGACCTCCACAAGTCTGGTTCATCCTTGGGAGCAATTTCCAAACTCTTGAAGGTACCACGTTCTTCTGTACAAACAATAGTACGCAAGCATAAACACCATGGGATGACACAGCCGTCATACCGCTCAGGAAGGAGACATGTTTTGTCTCCTAAAGATGAACGTACATTGGTGCTGTTGCGCAGCAACTCACTTCCTTCCTGAAGACAAACAATGTATGCAACATGCTTCAGTCTGGTTTTAGACCCCATCATAGCACTGAGACTGCACTTTTGAAGGTAGTAAATTACCTATTAATGGCGTCAGACCGAGGCTCTGCATCTGTCCTCATGCTCCTACACTTTAGTGCTGCTTTTGTTACCATCAATCACCACATTCTTTTGGCGAGATTGGAAACCCAAATTGGTCTCCACGGACAGGTTCTGGCCTGGTTTAGATCTTATCTGTCAGAAAGATATCAGTATATCGCTGAGAATGGTTTGTCCTCTGACAAAAATAAATAAATTGGTGTTCCTCAAGGTTCTGTTTTAGGACCACTATTGTTTTCACTATATATTTTACCTCTTGGGGATGTCATTCGAAAACATAATGTTAACTTTCACTGCTATGCGGATGACACACAGCTGTACATTTCAATGAAACATGGTGAAGCCCCAAAATTGCCCTCGCTAGAAGCCTGTGTTTCAGACATATGGAAGTGGATGGCTGCAATCTTTCTACTTTTAAACTCAGACAAAATAGAGATGTTTGTTATAGGTCCCAAGAAACAAAGAGATCTTCTGTTGAATCTGACAATTAATCTTGATGGTTGTACAGTCGTCTCAAATAAAACTGTGAAGGACCTGATCTTCTGGAAACTGTTACTCTGGACCCTGATCTCTCTTTTGAAGAACATATCAAGATTGTTTCAAGGGCAGCTTTTTTTCCATCTGCGTAACATTGCAAAGATCAGAAATTTTCTGTCCAAAATTAATGCAGAAAAGTTTATCCATGCTTTTGTTATTTCTAGGTTAGACTACTGCAATGCTCTACTTTCTGGCTACCCGGATAAAGCACTAAATAAACTTCAGTTAGTGCTAAATACGGCTGCTAGAATCCTGACTAGAACCAAAGAATTTGATCATATCACTCCAGTGCTAGCCTCCCTACACTGGCTTCCTGTTAAGGCAAGGGCTGATTTCAAGGTTTTACTGCTTGTTACGAATCCCTTTTGGCCCTTTTGTTCAAACTAGTGTATTTAACAAAGTCTACCTACGGGTAGTGTATGCCCATGGGCGACTTGTCTTGGTTTCCCCTTTTCCCACCAGCAAATAAACACCATAACCAAAAACAATACTCACAGGTGAGGACAAAGTGCTATGGAGGTGCTCAAACAAAAGAGAGGTTAACCCAGGGGTGTCAAACTCATTTCGCATCGTGGGCCACATACGGCCTAGGGAGATGTCAAGTGGGCCGGACCATTAAAATTATACCATACTCTGCTATAAATAACCAAAATATCATGTCTTTCCTTTGTTTTGGTGTAAAGAAGCACAAGAACATTAGGAAAATATTGAAATTTAATGAACTATCCTTTTACAAAACATTTCATGAAACACCTCATATTTCCTTAGACAAATGTGCAATTTACTTTTATCATTCACAAATATGCATTGCAACTGATCCCACTGATTGTACAAAGGCACAAAACTTTAATTGGTACTGAAAAATATAGTAATGCACTTTAAGATTAAATGAGACTTTTAAAGAAAGGAATTTTTAAACCACTTACACATACGCATATAAAATCTAAATGTAATCCCTGCGTACACCTTACAAACTAAGGAGAGTGATTTTAAATGTGTAATGAAGAAAGTGTTCGCCTGTCCTGTAAATCTGTAAACTTCATACATGAAACATACATACACATACAATACATACTGAAAATTTATGGAGTTGTATGAACAGTAGAATTCCATCACACAACTTTTGTTTTGAAGCTGCTGACTAACATTAAAGTGCACATTTTTTAAATCACCACAGTAAGGATTCATCTTCACAGAGCTGTATTCTTTCAATGCAAACAGTATCTAAGGCAGCATTTTAAAGGTGTTAGTCTAGTCTGGACTTGTATTTGTACCTGAAACTTGGCATCTTTTGGCCTGTACAAGTGCATCAACACCAGGTGTCATGTCCTGACTAGCTGTCACTTTCAGAATGTCATTTAAGTGCTTGTTTGTGAGCCTTGAACGCATTTTTGTTTTATTGATATTCATCACTGAGAAAATTTGTTCACAAAGGTAGGTTGTCCCAAACATGCACAAAATTTTAGCAGCCAGGGCTGTTAATTTGGGGTACCCTGGTAGTAGATACTGATAAAATCTGTCCAGACCTACAGAGGCAAATTTGCCCTTCAAATCTGCCAGTATTCCTCGTCAGGCTAATATTGGCAAAAGCTTGTCGCTTCTCGGGACATACAAGTTCAGCCGCCTTCATCATGCATCGTTTAACAAAGTCACCGTCGGAATACGGCTTCGATGCTAATGCTATTTCGCTAGCAATTAGGTAGCTGGCTTTTACCGCTGCTTCACTGACTTCTCGGCTCTGGATGAAAGTTGACTGCTGTTTCCTCAGACCCGCCAGCAATTCGTTAATCTTATCTCTTCTCAGTTGTCCTTGCAAGCCGTCATATTTTTCGCTGTGATGAGTCTCGTAGTGGCGTCGAATATTATATTCCTTCAATACCGAAACTTGTTGCAAACACACCAAGCACAAAGGTTTTCCGTGCATCTCTGTAAATAAATAGGACGTGGTCCATTTTTCTTTGAAAATTCTACACTCCTTATCTACTTTTCTCCGTTTGGATAACGACATTTTGGCTAATGATATTAACAACGTCGTAACAAGCAGCAGATGGCGCATTGATACCGTCTGCTGTTTTCAGTCTGTCTCAGTGATGCGGCTTGTCTTCTACTCTGATGGAAAGAGTGCGCCCCTTAGCGGATAATCAATGAATTGCAGCGAATTAAAAATATTAATTCCATGTCTTTTATCAATTTTTTCCACTTTCAAATTATCCTGCGGGCCTGATCGAACCTCCTTGGGGGCCGGTTCCGGCCCGCGGGCCGTATGTTTGACACCCCTGGGTTAACCTGTTGCGACGAGCCATCCCGGATCCGGGATCGTGAATACAGCCTCAAGCTCATTACCATAACGCAACGTTAACTATTCATGAAAATCGCAAATGAAATGAAATCAATATGCTAGCTCTCAAGCTTAGATTTTTGTTAACAACACTCATCTCAGATTTTCAAAATATGCTTCTCAACCATAGCAAAACAAGCATTTGTGTAACAGTATTGATAGCTATTGTAGCATTTAGCGTTAGCATTCAGCAGGCAACATTTTCACAAAAACCAGAAAAGCATTCAAATAAAATCATTTACCTTTGAAGAACTTCAGATGTTTTCAATGAGGAGACTCTCAGTTAGATAGCAAATGTTCAGTTTTTCCTGAAAGATTATTTGTTTAGGACAAATCGCTCCGTTTTCTGCGTCACGTTTAGCTACGAAAAAAACCTGTATCCAGGATTGTGTAAATCTATCCGCAAGCTCATTAGCATAACGCAACGTTAACTATTCATGAAAATCGCAAATGAAATAAATATATTTGCTCTCAAGCTTAGCCTTTTGTTAACAACACTGTCATCTCAGATTTTCAAAAATATGCGAACTTTTTTCCAAATTAACTCCATAATATCGACAGAAACATGGCAAACCGATGTTTAGAATCAATCCTCAAGGTGTTTTTCACATATCTATCGACGATAAATCCATCGTGGCGGTTGACTTTCTCTTCTGAAGAAATGGAACGGCGCATGGACCTAAAGATTACGCAATAATTTCGACACAGGACACCGGGCGGACACCTGGTAAATGTAGTCTCTTATGGTCAATCTTCCAATGATATGCCTACAAATACGTCGCAATGCTGCAGACACCTTGGAGAAACGACACAAAGGGCAGGCTCATTCCTGGCGCATTCACAGCCATATAAGGAGACATTGGAACACAGCGCCTTCAGAATCTGGGGCATTTCCTGTATGAAACTTCATCTTGGTTTCACCTGTAGCATTAGTTCTGGGGCACTCACAGATAATATCTTTGCAGTTTTGGAAACGTCAGAGTTTTTTCTTTCCAAAGCGGTCAATTACATGCATAGTCGAGCATCTTTTCGTGACAAAATATATTGTTTAAAACGGGAACGTTTTTTATCCAAAAATTAAAAGAGCGCCCCCTATCTCGAAGAAGTTAATACACAAAGAGATAGTGAAACACAGAGACCTACAGACATGGCATTTACAAAGAGATTGAGCTCTAGAGCAAAGAACTGACAGGGTTTTTAAACCAAGGGAAAGGAACTGTGATTGGGTAGGAAACAGGAGGAGGTGTGTCTTCTGATTGATGATTGATTGTTGACTGATTGGGGAGTGATGATTTTCACCCGTGAGGGGAGAAGGAGAGAAAAGAACACAGGATACACACACACCAACAGGATACACACACAGGATAGTTGTATCCGTAACACTGCTAAACTACAAAGCATTACATGGGCCTGCTCCTACCTATCTTTCCGATTTGGTCCTGCCGTACATACCTACACGTACGCTACGGTCACAAGACGCAGGCCTCCTAATTGTCCCTAGAATTTCTAATCAAACAGCTGGAGGCAGGGCTTTCTCCTATAGAGCTCAATTTTTATGGAATGGTCTGCCTACCCATGTGAGAGACGCAGACTCGGTCTCAACCTTTAAGTCTTTATTGAAGACTCATCTCTTCGGCAGGTCCTATGATTGAGTGTAGTCTGGCCTAGGAGTGTGAAGGTGAACGGAAAGGCACTGGAGCAACGAACTGCCCTTGCTGTCTCTGCCTAGCTGGTTCCCCTCTCTCCACTGGGATTCTCTGCATCTAGCCCTATTACAGGGGCCGAGTCACTGGCTTACTGGTGCTCTTCTATACTGTCCCTAGGAGGGGTGCGTCACTTGAGTGGGTTGAGTCACTGACGTGGTCTTCCTGTCTGGGTTGGCGCCCATTGGGTTGTGCCGTGGCGGAGATCTTTGTGGGCAATACTCGGCCTTGTCTCAGGATGGTAAGTTGGTGGTCGAAGATATCCCTCTAGTGGTGTGGGGGCTGTGCTTTGGAAAAGTGGGTGGGGTTATATCCTGCCCGTTTGGCCCTGTCTGGGGGTATCATCGGATGGGGCCACAGTGTCTCCTGACCCCTCTTGTCTCAGCCTCCCGTATTTATGCTGCAGTAGTTTATGTGTCGGGGGGCTAGGTTCAGTCTGTTATATCTGGAGTATTTCTCCAGTGTCCTCTGTGAATTTAAGTATGTTCTCTCTAATTATCTCTTTCTTTCTTTCTTTCTCTCTCTCTCTGGGGACCTGAGCCCTAGGACCATGCCTCAGGACTACCTGGCATGACTCCTTGCTGTCCCCAGTCCACCTGGCCGTGCTGCTGTTCCAGTTTCAACTGTACTGCCTGCGGCTATGGAACGCTGACCTGTTCGACCACCCCTCATAGCCTGGTTCCTCTCTAGGTTTCTTCGTAGGTTTAGGCCTTTCTAGGGAGTTTTTCCTAGCCACCGTGCTTCTACACCTGCATTGCTTGCTGTTTGGGGATTTAGGCTGGGTTTCTGTACAGCAGTTTGAGATATCAGCTGTTGTAAGAAGGGCTATATAAATACATTTAATTTGATTTGATTTTGATGAGAAAAGTGCAAATCAATCCCAGAACAACAGCAAAGGACCTTGTGAAGATGCTGGAGGAAACAGGTACAAAAGTATCTATATCCACAGTAAAACAAGTCCTATATTGACATAACCTGACAGGCCGCTCAGCAAGGAAGAAGCCACTGCTCCAAAACTGCCATAAAAAAATCCAGACTACGGTTTGCAACTGCACATGTGGACAAAGATCGCACTTTTTGGAGAAATGTCCTCTGGTCTGATGAAACAAAAATAGAACTGTTTGGCCATAATGACCATCGTTATGTTTGGACGAAAAAGGGGGAGGCTAGCAAGCTGAAGAACACCATCCCAACCGTGAAGCACGGGGGTGGCAGCATCATGTTGTGGGGGTGCTTTGCTGCAGGAGGGACTGGACCACTTCACAAAAGAGATGGCATCATGAGGTCGGAAAATGATATGGATATATTGAAGCAACATCTCAAGACATCAGTCAGGAAGTTAAAGCTTGGTCCCAAATGGGTCTTCCAAATGAACAATGACCCCAAGCATACTTCCAAAGTTGTGGTAAAATGGTAAGATTGGTGGGCAGAACTGAAAAAGCGTGTGCGAGCAAGGAGGCCTACAAACCTGACTCAGTTACACCAGCTCAGTCAGGGGGAATGGGCCAAAATTCACCCAACTTATTGTGGGAAGCTTGTGGAAGGCTACCTGACACATTTGACCCAAGTTAAACAATGTAAAAGCAATGCCAATCAAATACTAATTGAGTGTATGTGAACTTCTGACCCACTGGGAATGTGATGAAAGAAATAAAAGCTGAAATAATTCATTCTCTCTACTATTATTCTGACATTTCACATTCTTAAAATAAAGTGGGGATCCTAACTGACCTTAGTCAGGGCATTTTTACTAGGATTAAATGTCAGGAATTGTGAAAAACTGAGTTTAAATGTATTTGGCTACGGTAAACTTCCAACTTCAACTGTATCTACCTTTGAACACTATCTAGGTCAGGGTGATCGCTCCGCCTGGAAACCATGGAAATACAAGACCAACATGTTTTTGTCAGTGGGACCATCTCTCATTCACTCCATTCAATGCTCAACTTTCTAATCTATATCTCTACCACCTCTGCTACCCATTTCCTCCCCCTACTGTACTTTTCCTGTAAGCAACTGGTTGCCTCTTGTAAACCCTCTCTTGGCAGGGCATCCTATTGGATACATTTAGAAAGACATTTGTGTTGCCTTAAGTCATTAGTGTTGCCTTAATTCTTAAGATTCTAAGCCATTGGGGAGTGTGAGGGGGGAGGGGGGGGTCTAAACTGACATGGAATTGTTTTAAGATCTTTTTTTTTTTTTTTACATTTGATCAAATTTCACATTTACTACTATAGTCCATAGAAATGCATTGAATAACATATTCATAAATGGCAAAAAGACAGTGAGAAAATCATAAGGAATAATGTTTTGAAGTGTCTGTCATATATCTAGGTTACATAAGAAAGCACAAGAAATATAAATGTTGTACACATATTTAACTCCTTTATTTGGGTAGGCACAAAACTGCCTCCATACTTCCATTCACGTTTTTACTGGGTACCGGTTACCCTCAGACGGGTCCCAGTTACCCTCAGACAGGTCTCGTGGGGGTTGTAGAGCACAACCGAGAACACCATCTTGTTCTTGAGAATCTCCCCTTTCTACAGTGGGGTCAGCTTAGTTTGTAGCCCGAACGCTACAAACGGAAGCTGGCACATCGACCGTACGGTTCAGACACAACAGTTGTTTTTCGTGAGAAGACCGATTTTCACTAGATATCTCTAGCTTAAACTGAATGATTATGACGGGGATTTTTGTATGATTTTTATCAGGTCTGTTTATGGAAACTTGACGAGAGAGGGCGTGGTGCTGCTTCATCCTGGAGTGGATTGTTATTAAGTGTCCAAGCTGACCCTACCACACAATAAAGGTCACAGCGCTCTGATACGGCCAGGGGAGAGGAAGAGGAGACTTTCCATTTTCACTGGCTGATCCTTTTGGCCACACTTCCTCACCTACATGAAGTGACTAAACAGTGTATTAGTCAGACACATTACGGTCCTTCTGTAGCTCAGTTTGTAGAGCATGGCACTTGTAACGCCAGGGTAGTGGGTTCGATTCCCGGGACCACCCATACGTAGAATGTATGCACACATGACTGTAAGTCGCTTTGGATAAAAGCGTCTGCTAAATGGCATATATTATTATTATATTATTATTACAGGCATTGTGACCGTAAACAACAACAGGATGCCCAACAGTAATGACGCTATGCTACTCCGACAGTCGATACCATGCCCTGTGCTAGGGGCTATAAACAGTGTGGTCTGTGGTATACCACTGAAATGCAGATTACATGGGCCAGGTTTCTGTCTTTCTGGAACTTTGGTTTTCCGAACCATCAAATGTGTTGTACGCTATTTATTAACAGACCTTGATGGACTGACAACATGTACTTCTCATTTCAAAAATTAGATATCCCTTTTTCTGAATATTCCATCATACATGATAGTCTGAGCTGTGTTAATAGCCTACTACAACACAGTTGCCTGCACCAAATTAATTATTTGTGTGTATAATAGCCGAGCTCATTGATTCCTAACCCTAAATGATGTGTGTATACTAGCCTAGCTCATTAATTCCTAACCCTAAATGATGTGTGTGTATAATAGCCTAGCTCATTGATTCCTAACCCTAACCCTAAATGATGTGTACATAATAGCCTAGCTCATTAATTCCTAACCCTAATCCTCACCCTAAATTATGTGTATGTATAATAGCCTAGCTCATTGATTCCTAATCCTAAATTATGTGTGTGTAAAATAGCCTAGCTCATTGATTCCTAACCCTAAATTATGTGTGTGTAAAATAGCCTAGCTCATTGATTCCTAACCCTAAATTATGTGTGTGTAAAATAGCCTAGCTCATTGATTCCTAACCCTAACCCTAAATGATGTGTGTATAATAGCCTAGCTAATTAATTCCTAACCCTAATCCTAACCCTAAATTATGTGTGTGTATAATAGCCTAGCTCATTGATTCCTAACCCTAAATTGTGTGTATAATAGCCTAGCTCATTAATTCCTAACCCTAACCCTAAATTATGTGTGTGTATAATAGCCTAGCTCATTCATTCCTAACCCTAACCCTAAATTATGTGTGTGTATAATAGCCTAGCTCATTAATTCCTAACCCTAACCCTAAATTATGTGTGTATAATAACCTAGCTCATTAATTCCTAACCCTAATCCTAACCCTAACCCTAAATTATGTGTGTATAATAACCTAGCTCATTAATTCCTAACCCTAATCCTAACCCTAAATTATGTGTGTGTATAATAGCCTAGCTCATTAATTCCTACTGGATAGCCTTAAAACAAAACTATTGTATAACTATTTAACATTAACATGAGAAAGTCGTCTAAATGAAAAGCCCTCATGCTTATTTAGAAGACTTTTGCCAATGAGTTTTGCAGTCCAAAAGCAATTTACAGACTAATGTGACATGTTTAACCTACTCAACTAATGTCTCCTGCCCAGTGGTGGAAAAAGTACCCAATTGTCATGCTTGAGTAAAAGTAAAGAAACCTTAATAGAAAATGACTCAAGTAAAAGTGAAAGTCACCCAGTAAAATACTATTATTTGATTTAAAGTATACTTAAGTATCAAAAGTAAAAGTATAAATAATTTCAAATTACTTATATTAAGCAAACCAGGCGAGATGGCACAATGCTTTTTTTGATAGCCTGGGGGACACTCCAACACTCAGACATCATTCACAAACCAAGCATTTGTATTTAGTGAGTTCGCCAGGTCAAGAGGCAGTAGGGTTGACCAGGTTGGTTTTCTTGATAAGTGCAGTGGATTGGACCATTTCCCTATCCTGCTAAGCATTCAAAATACTTTTGGGTGCCAGGGAAAATGTATGAAGTAAAAAGTACATTATTTTCTTTAGGGATGTAGTGAAGTAAAAGTAGTCAAAAAAATATAAATAGGAAAGTAAAGTACAGATACCACAAAAAAAAACTACTTAAGTAGTACTTTAAAGTATTTTTACTTAAGTACTTTACACCACTGCTCCTGCCCTCACGCGTTCTACGCCTGGTCCTAGGCGGGTCGGGCTGAGGAGCTGTGTTTTCTGGGCATTTTGATGATCGGTCGTTCACGCTATGTTGATTAGGTGGTAGGTAGGTGATAGGTTAGGTAGGTAGGTAGGTAGGTAGGACTGGAGCCTGATTGGATATCTCAGAGCTTCTGCTCTTTTCTATCCATGCATGTCATCACATGGGATGAGAGGAGGAGGCAATGCAGACAGGGGGAAGGAGGAGGGCGTGGTTAACTCCAGGCTTGTGATTGCGTGGCTGGCGCAGTTTTTATAGTTTCGCGAGTGACGTAATGAATCATTTACTTGACGAAATCATCCGTGCTTGACTTGGGCAGGAGCTCACCGGAGCTGAGTAGCGGCACCTCAAATGTTCCAGAACCATTGACCACAATGTACCCGAGTCACTAATGAATTAACCACAAGAGGTCCCTGTTGGCTCATATACCAGTCTTCCAAGGGTTACAAAACTGAGAAAGTTGATTTTAACAGAGGGAAATGTACAATGATTCTGTACACTGTAGTACTGTATAACATTTAGTTTGATTATTTCATATCTATATATTTTCAATCATGGAATTCAAACATCACATCAGTGCACCTTTCAATATTGAAGTAGGCTTCTGGTCAATTTTGTGATATTTGGTAACATTTCTGTACCTGGGATACTACCACATGAACGCTGAGAGGAAAATACTGTCTGCTTAATACTTGCACACATTTTACATTGATAAGAGTTCATGAAATACGAGGTAACACAACGCAGCATGCTGGGTAATAGATACTGAGGGTATGGATTGTAGGGTTCTGGAGGGAAATGGTTTTGTGTTAGATCATCACTCAGTGCCAAGGAAAGTGGTGTGAGGCTTGAGGACGAGTCCAGCAGATTTCCTGGGAATGCAGAGTTCCAGAGTGGATCCTGGCTCCAGGTAATGGACACCTGTGGGAGAAACACCAGGAACATCGGCACTGGGTATAGTAGTGCAGTAATTGTGTTACGTATTATAAGTCATTCATTTGAATGTCGTTTGCAACACACACTGGCTGGGGTGGGGAAGACTCACCGGCTGTGTAGCAGGTGTTTTGGGCCACAGCGATGTTGCTGGGCATGCTCTGTATGCACGTCATCAAGCTGGTCTCGATACCATGTAGATGCTTCTTGATCACATGACCCATAGTTCATGTGGTGTCTATACAGCACCTGAACACAAACAAAGCGATGGTATAGAGGGGATCTTGATATTCTCTCAGGAGATGACAATATGTCTATGTTTCAATAGGCTACCTGACTGTAGTTTAACTGAGTCCCTTCAGTTACCACGGTGACCATTTCTCCAAAGACCTGCAGACCCTCACCTAGACTCTGTCCTAAAGCCCATCCCACCAGAGACCTGCAGCCCCTCCCCTAGACTCTGTCCTAAAGCCCATTTCACCAGAGATCTGCAGCCCCTCCCCTAGACTCTGTCCTAAAGCCCATTTCACCAGAGACCTGCAGCCCCTCCCCTAGACTCTGTCCTAAAGCCCATTTCACCAGAGATCTGCAGCCCCTCCCCTAGACTCTGTCCTAAAGCCCATTTCACCAGAGACCTGCAGCCCCTCCCCTAGACTCTGTCCTAAAGCCCATTTCACCAGAGATCTGCAGCCCCTCTCCTAGACTCTGTCCTAAAGCCCATTTCACCAGAGACCTGCAGCCCCTCTCCTAGACTCTGTCCTAAAGCCCATTTCACCAGAGACCTGCAGCCCCTCTCCTAGACTCTGTCCTAAAGCCCATTTCACCAGAGACCTGCAGCCCCTCCCCTAGACTCTGTCCGAAAGACAATTTCACCAGAGTGTAATCATCTTCATCTGAGATAACAAACACAAACATGAAGTGTACGTGTGTGTTAGAGACAAAAGAATGTCGGAAAGTATTGTAGTCAGTGCCAACTTACTGAGTGCGTGCGTTACAAGAGACTGACCAGTGCACCACTCCCTCCTTCCTCTAATTCCATCCCATTTGGTAGGTCTGTGAGAGTCAGATATCTGTACCAAATGCCAGATGTGACATCAGATGTGAACCTCAGAGGAATCAGATGGTTCAGATATGTGGTGAACAATCAACTAGCCTAATTGTCATCCTTTTTTCCCAGACTTCAACTCCATTGAAAAGAGTGGTGGATAATGGGCCTTGTTTTTTTTAAGCATTAGGCTAATAATAAGCATGTTGAATGATTTCTTAGTTCAAAATCAGAAATAGACTAGTGAGTATAGCCTAAGAATATTTATTGACTTCTCAAAAACCCACTTTACAAATCAAGCAGAGTTTTACAGCTGCGTTTTCTTTTTCCCATAGCCGATAACCTATGGAGTCGGCCTAAATGTGTGCACTCACGTACCCCGCAGCGCGAGATATCATCCTCAGATCATTTCTCTAGGCCCCCGCACACCAAACTGGTCCACTGACGCAGCTCCCGCAGTTCGATCTGCATCTCCCTGATGCGGTTGGACTGCAGGACCATCATGCAGCCAAGAACACCGACACCGCGTACAGGAGATATGTGCCATGAACATTTACTGTACAACTGTTTTGTCTTTACGTCACACAGGCGATCGCAACTGCTGCAGGGATGAGGGGTTGGCAGTCCCTTGTCAATGAAGGCTTTGTAAGGGCTGTAATGATCCTGTTAGATGTTAGGCTACCTTCATTTTCTGAACGTCATCATGACAGAATGGGCTCGAGGAATTATTGATCCCATCATTTGGGAAACAATGACTCAGGGATTCTATAATTACAAAATAACTTACATGAAGACTTGGAGGACGTGTGAAAAAAAAGTGATAGACGACAGTGGGCCTATAAAATGCCCTTAGGACAATCCGACATTGAAGTCTAAAGCAACGTTTCATGCTCATTTTTAAATTAAATGTGCATAATAGAATTTGTTTTGAGAAAGACAGTGACCAAGACAGGCAAGTTGCTGATAAAAACAACTGATTTTAATAACTGAACACAGTTCAGTGGGTTTGCAGCACTATACGTTATAATAAATGGATTTATATGCTTGGCTCTCGAGGGAAATGGCTTACCGCACAACATATTCCCCTTGAAAGCCAAACATAAATAAAGAAATAAATGTCTAGTCAGGTTGTCTGGGTTTGACAGAACAAGGTCAAAGTCCTTTAAGAGATGGACTCAGTCGAAGGCCGAGGCCGCTAGTCTCCCACTTCACTACCTCAAAAACTGCCTCGCCAGCCCTTCGAGAACTGAAAGCCTTCTCAAACAAGAGGAATGGTCTCGTTGTCAAAATAACAGTGAAGTGAGCAGCCAAGGCAAATCATTTAGCGTTTGTTTTCTCTAATATATTTCCTCATATAAAGCTCCCCAGTTCAAGACCATACTAGTCACACTTGGAATGCAAATGAAAATGTTAAGTTTTCTGTATTTATTTCCTCATTGTCTGGCTATCCGGTATAAAATGAACTGTCCAAGTGTTGTACATCGTTTTTAAGCTGTAAAATCTGAACAAATGTAATAAATGTACAAAACATTTCCCTCAAACTCTTAATCTGATCAATACAAACTATTTCCCTTTTATACAATGTGAACTGCTTTGGATAAATATATTACAAATACAATTACTACTCTGCAGTGTGCCCATTGCCCCAGAATTCATTATGGGACAGACAAGGGCCATGCCATCCCCCCTTGGCTTGTCGATCAGCAGTTGCAAGGACAAATGACATCATCGTACTCCTGCCAGGAGCAAGATGGGATGCTTGTTCTCCAAAGTCCTCCAAAGAGACTCTGCAAAGACATCACAGTAGAATAAGGGATATTCACACTTGCTGATCAATAGAGCTCTGTCTCCTGCAGAGGTCCCCAATGTGCTGCATCGCTGCTGCCACTCTGGCTTGCTCCCCCTGGTTGCCCTTTTGCTGCTCCCCTGTCCTCCCCTTCTTCTTCCGGCCCATCAGTTCAGCTGGAGGGTAGTTTCCCAAGACCCAGCCTTCCTCCTTTTGTTACCTCCCTATCCTGCTGGAGGTGCTTCTGCCATGACCACGCCAACCTTCTGTGCACGCAATGAACAACAAACAAACTCTTTACCTCAATCATAGGAGGTTGTACCAATTAAACACAAGGCAGCCCCAGTGAAACGCATGTCTAGGCTACTAAGTCATAGGCTAATCGTCTGTGGTTTACTCACTAGGCCTTCAGGTTTGTTTTAGTACCTCGGCATCTGAAAAGGGCTGTAGGATGTGGCGGGCTCAGGAGACACTTCTTCATTAATGAAACAACAGATACAGACCTCTATCAGTAAGAGTGCATTTGACTGGAGCATTTACAAACATTGATTGCATACTGTATGTGTTTATAATAGAGTGAGGCTGTTGGTGGTGAGTCATCTTGGTTGACATAGAATCCTGTGGCAGAAATCTTCTCTGCTCTGTGACAGGGAGCTAGACTGTGGGGGAGGAGGTCTGGGCTCAGTCTCAATCTCGGAACTCTGAAGCGGAACGACCTTGGACCTCCGGAGGGTGTGGAAAACACTTGAACATTGTCGAGCAACAACACAATGTAAGCTTCTTATTATCTGAAATAATGGCTTATCTTTTGAAATGATACATCCTGAGTTCTTGCAACTTAAGCCACTCACTTGGCAAAGGAGAGGAATCAAAGTGCCCTCTTCAAAAATGAAAGTTACAGACGGCACAAATATCATACCCCCCCAAAATGCTAACCTCCCCTGTTATTGTAATGGTGAGAGGTTAGCTTGTCTTGAGGGTTTGATATTTGTGCGTCTGTAACTTTCTCACTCATCATTATTCACGATTCATCTAAGACTGTCCGTAATCATGGTAGCATCCACATTAATGTAGAAGTGTTTAGAAACATATTCTATTCTTATTTACAAAAAGTGCTGTAATTTTTAAACGGTTCATCTGATATGGATGAAAATTCTCTCAAATTAAAGCTGACAGTCTGCACTCTTAGTCATTGTATCATTTCAAACCCAAAGTGCTGGAGTAAAGAGCCAAAACAACAACAAAAAATGATCAAAATGGTCACTGTCCCAATACCCCTGTATATGCCATTTAAGTAGCAGGCGCTTTTATCCAAAGTGCCAACAGAGAGTTCATGCATTTTCCTATGTGACCCCAGTGGGAATCGAACCCACAACTCTGGTGTTGCTTGGGCCACGCTCTTACTAACTGAGCCACACAAGACCACTACAAAAATAAGTACAATACAATACTGTAAAATAAAAAACTAAATTACAATACAGGTAGAAGGTGTATGATTGCCATGCCCAGAAACATGCCATCCTCCTCCAGGCCATGGATAAGGTATGCAATGACATGACATCAGTCCAGACTTACAGTGGGGCAAAAAAGTATTTAGTCATCCACCAATTGTGCAAGTTCTCCCACTTAAAAATATGAGAGAGGTCTGTAATTTTCATCATAGGTACACTTCAACTATGACAGACAAAATTAGAAGAAAAAAAATCCAGAAAATCACATTGTAGGATTTTTAATGAATTTATTTGCAAATTGTGGTGGAAAATAAGTATTTGGTCACCTACAAACAAGCAAGATTTCTGGCTCTCACAGACTTGTAACTTCTTATTTAAGAGGCTCCTCTGTCCTCCACTCGTTACCTGTATTAATGGCACCTGTTTGAACTTGTTATCAGTATAAAAGACACCTGTCCACAACCTCAAACAGTCACCCTCCAAACTCCACTATGGCCAAGACCAACGAGCTGTCAAAGGACACCAGAAACAAAATTGTAGACCTGCACCAGGCTGGGAAGACTGAATCTGCAATAGGTAAGCAGCTTGGTTTGAAGAAATCAACTGTGGGAGAAATTATTAGGAAATGGAAGACATACAAGACCACTGATACTCCCTCGATCTGGGGCTCCACGCAAGATCTCACCCCGTGGGGTCAAAATGATCACAAGAACGGTGAGCAAAAATCCCAGAACCACACGGGGGACCTAGTGAATGATCTGCAGAGAGCTGGGACCAAAGTAACAAAGCCTACCATCAGTAACACACTAAGCTGCCAGAGACTCAAATCCTGCAGTGCCAGACGTGTCCAGGCCCGTCTGAAGTTTGCTAGAGAGCATTTGGATGATCCAGAAGAAGATTGGGAGAATTTCATATGGTCAGATGAAACCAAAATATATAACTTTTTGGTAAAAACTCAACTCGTTGTGTTTGGAGGATAAAGAATGCTGAGTTGCATCCAAAGAACACCATACCTACTGTGAAGCATGGGGGTGGAAACATAATGCTTTGGGGCTGTTTTTCTGCAAAGGGACCAGGACGACTGATCTGTGTAAAGGAAAGAATGAATGGGGCCATGTATCGTGAGATTTTGAGTGAAAACCTCCTTCCATCAGCAAGGGGATTGAAGATGAAACATGGCTGGGTCTTTCAGCATGAAAATAATCCCAAACACACCGCCCGGGCAATGAAGGAGTGGCTCCGTAAGAAGCATTTCAAGGTCCTGGAGTGGCCTAGCCAGTCTCCAGATCTCAACCCCATAGAAAATCTTTGGAGGGAGTTGAAAGTCTGTGTTGCCCAGCAACAGCCCCAAAACATCACTGCTCTAGAGGAGATCTGCATGGAGGAATGGGCAAAAATACCAGCAACAGTGTGTGAAACCTTGTGAAGACTTACAGAAAACGTTTGACCTCTGTCATTGCCAACAAAGGGTATATAACAAAGTATTGAGATAAACTTTCATTATTTACCAAATACTTATTTTCCACCATAATTTGCAAATAAATTCATTAAAAATCCTACAATGTGATTTTCTGGATTTGTTTTCTCATTTCGTCTGTCATAGTTGAAGTGTACCTATGCTGAAAATTACAGGCCTCTCATCTTTTTAAGTGGGAGAACTTGCACAATTGGTGGCTGACTAAATACTTTTTTGCCCCACTGTATGTCAGGCTTGGATTCAAAATGCCAAAAGATTTTCCCCCAGGCGCATGAACAAAGAAGACATTTGTCAACGAGAACCAATGGCCAAAAGCTCAAGGCAGACTTGATGCAAACTAGTGCCTGCTAAACGTAGTTTGCTTCATTCATTTAATTTGTTTCATTTAATTACCTTACTCCTATGTTGTAATTATATCTGATCAATATATGTATTTTTTAAATCAATAACCACGTTTCCATCCACAGTTTTTATGCTTGTAAAGTCATACCATACCGTACATATAAAAATAGCCGTGATGGAAACAGGTAGTTTCGGTACAATTTAATAAAATGCCGATAATTAGTTTGTTCTACATGGTGGGATCTTTTTGTGTCGGTAACATTTATGCTATAAATGGTGGTGGAAATGCCTTTATTCTCAAATATTGATATAATAACCATCATTTCGAAGTAAACTTGGGAGTCACGCTATGATATGGTGTGTGTTTCTCCCACTATAAATGATGATTCACGTGGTGGTGAAAGTGAAAGGTGATCTTGATGCTCCTTTCCAATAAATAAAGATAATCTTATTCTGGTGACATGATCGATGCTTGACAAATAAAATTATTCTCGCCATTATCCATAATAATATAATTATGTAGACTAGCCTACCTCACTATCTGCGAGCTATTGGTTAGAGCGCAAGAGCCAAGACAAGAGTAAGCACATTTGCTATTTAATGCATCAATTTGTGGCAAAACTATCCGTGGAGTTGAAAATGCGATTTTTATTCAGTACATGAATATTGAAGCAGAAAAAGACATGTTTTGCACTACGTAGGCTACGTCACGCACTGACTTTTAGCCGCAAAAGTACGTTTGGAGGAAACACCACTGACGGGCAAATTAGCATATTTTCTTTACATATGTTTTTTAATATTTGCATGAAAATCTGTCACCAATTGGATGAAAACCTAGCTATGGACAATGAAAGATGTCTTCAATGATCACACATGGAAATGTGATATTTTTTTGTGTGCAAGTGTATGTCTAATGTGAATACAATAACCTTTCAGACATAGCTACCTTTCCTTTTATGTTGGTCTAATCTGCAATGTTCTTCTGACAAATTTTAGGTTAAATGGCAAAACATCCATATTTGGACTGAATAAACTAGTTCCATTCCAGATGAATGCCCTTGTAGTGTGCTGGGGCGCTTTCTCTCAAGTCGCTCTTTTTTTACTCTAACATGTACACACACACACACACACTTGCCTCCAGTATATTACAGTCCTTACTCATTTACTGACTCATTCTTTCTCAAACATGCTCCAAGGTCAATTCTCAGTCTACTGATCCACTATCACCAAGAGAGTTCTCTGCCCAACTGTACTGTGTTAATCTGTACAGTCAGAGTTTTATCCCCTATAAGAAATGTTTTTCCTGTTATCCTTCATAGCATATCGTGTGAAGTTCCACTTCATTTCCAGGAAATAATATCAAATAGGGAACAGACATGAGAACAAATGTATTCACGTTTCAGTATTTTTTTTTTATTACAACCAGATTTGACTTTATAAAAACGACACCAGACTAGGTTTAAAGCTTATGTGAATGGACTTGAAGGGGGGTCGTCGTCTGCACAGCAACTTCCCTCTGCTCCTTGTCTAGGTGTTGGACAATTTGGGCAGCTGGTGTCCCAAAACAACCCGTCTCTCCAGGCCCTCCTCTGTGATGGCTGCCAGACGGGCCACTCCTCCACTAGAACCATCCCGCTCCATGGCAAGTGCCAGGGCTGTACGGAGAGGGATGTTAACAACACAACCTGTGTCCCAACACGTCACATATTCAACTATGAAGTGGTCATGATTCATGAGTGAAAAGAGATTAGAAAAGCAGTAGCTGAAGGGATTTGAAACAACCGAATGACATTGTGAAGAGCAGAGGTGGGTTACAGGGGCTGCTGTGTGTGCAGGCATTTGTTCAAGCACAACTGACTCAAACGAATCAACTTGTCGTGTAATCAGGGTGTTCGATTTAAAACACCACCTAGTAGGCATATTTCAATCAGCTTTGTTACTGCAGGGCTTGAACAAAAGCCTGCACACACTGCGGCTCTCCAGGACCAGAATTACCCCCCACTATTGATCATTTTTAGCAGCTCCTCTTATCCAGAGTGACTTGCAGTAGTGAGTCATTTAGCACCTCCACTTATCTAGAGTGACTTGCAGTAGTGAGTGCATACTTTAATATTTTTTTTGTACTGGTTCATCGCGGGAATCGAACCCACAACCCTGGCGCTGCATGCTCTACCAACTGAACTACACGGGACTGTCAAACACTGGCCTTACTCACCCTGGGTACAGAAGTGAAGGCACTCTTCCTTGGTCATTCCAGGCTTGTAGTTAGAATCCATGAAGCCATAGATGTAGGAGCTACCAGAACCCCCTACTGACACTGGTTGCCTCACTATCATCCCTCCCATTGGGACTGTGTACACCTGGGGAAGAGGGAAGGGTCACAACAATTATTTGACAGTAGGGGAAAGTGGTTAGAGTATATGATCCAAATACAGATGCTGGGAACTCACCTGTCCACCACTTCTTTTGTCCCAGCCAGCCACAATGATGCCAGCCATCAGCTCCTCTCTGTATCTGAAGCACATCTGCTGGAAGAGGTTGGCTGCCGTTTGCACAAGTGGAGGCTCATCCAGCTCAATACTGCAGCAGGTCCAGAGAAGTTATATTTAATGGTGAATAAATGTAGAATCAGACACGCTTGAGACAATATTTTTGAGTGGTATCGAGAGACACACTGTTGCTGTGTGCTGAGGAGTTATTTTAGTGTAGAGGTATTTGTCAATGTTGAAGTAACCAATTATTTAAAAAAACAATATATATATATATATATATATTTTTTAAGTCATACAACCTAGGCCCTACGGTGTTACCTGTGAAAGCCCAGCTGGTAGGTGACTGCATCAGCAACAGCCTGTGTGTCAGCTGCAGACCCAGAGCGGCAGCAGAAGATGTGGTCGTGAATGGGAGTCAACTTGTCAGTAACTCGATTGGCAATGTAAGCGCTTACAAACAGATGCAAAAGAGAAGGATAGTGACTTTTAGGCTGTACTGGCTGTAAAGGCACATTACGATTTTTTTTTGCGTGGAAAAGAGGCCAACTTATTAATCAGTCAGCTAGTATTGCTATTACCTAGATCAGGAAGCCAGCAAGATACCAACATTTAGCTGCTTGATATATAGTAACTCACCCTGTTGTTGTTCGGGAGTCAGCACCAATCACAACACCTCCATCAAACTCCACTGCCATTATGGTTGTCTGCAAATAGACATGAAGAATCAGTACTCTATCGCTTTATTTAGGGGGAAATAATCTCAGTGACATTAGCTATGTAGAAGAGAACAATGGCTAACTGGCTAGAAACTTCATGATCTAGCATTGCCTGGAAACCAGACGTTGAATTGACATGTACTTCTACTTTCCCGTGGATGCATTGTCTCACATTCCCACCACACCGACAACCGGCAATGTACGTTAACATGCCATTGTATTCAACCTTATGGCTTGTTGAGGTCGTGAGCGCAAACTTCCCGGATTCAAACGCTAATTTCTTCCCGACAATGCAATTCAACGTCGGGTTTCCAGGCCAGATCTGTAAAATGCTGTGACTTGCTAACTAACTTTACATAGACGAGCGCTTCTGCGGTCTCATTGTTATCTAAGATAGCTAGCTAGCCACGTAAACGGCCTGGCGTTCAGCTTGGGCAACTCACTTAAACATAAGTAAGATGAACGGTGCTATATTCAATTTCCTCACCCCAGTGCTAACTTCTTCTTGTGCCCTTTCTGGTACAAAATCATGTGTACGAAAAGCATTTTCTGAACGGCCCGCTGACATGTACGCAGCCATCTTGAACAGCTCAATAATGCTCTTCTTCTTTGCTGGTGGACAGGTTTAGTTTAACATATTCTGTTGTGCTAAATATCGCCACCTTCTGAATTGCATGAGTAACGTTACGTAAACTCCAGGGGTGGGGGTTCTAGGTGATAGACACTGATAGATAATGATTGGACTACAAGGTCAAATGCCAGACTTACTAGAAGTATTATTTTAGGCTTTAATAACATGATAAGAAGGGAATTGTCAAAACAATATTCTCAGTAAGAATGTTTCAAACAGAAGCACTCTTTGGTATTGGATCTGCTTTAAGTTATTCCTTAGGGGGGAGGTTGAATTTTGCTCCAGTACTTTTGCTATTGATTGGGTTGGTGGTTAAAAACATGTAGTGGGATTCATGTGGGACCAGGGAAAAGCTTTGCAACAAATCAAATCCAATTTTATTGTCCACGTCCATAGATTTGCAGATGTTATCGCATATATATATTCCAGACTCAGACATTGCTCATTCTGATATTTCTTTCTTTTTACTTTTCCAATTATCTGCGTATTGTTTTGTATTGCTAGGTATTACTGCACTGTTGGCACTAGAAACACAAGCATTTCGCTGTATATACAGTACCAGTCAAAGGTTTGGACACACCTTTTCTTTATCTTTACTACTTTATATATTGCAGAATAATAGTGAAGACATCAAAACTATGAAATAACACATATGGAATAATGTTGTAGACAAAAAAGTGTTAAACAAATCTAAATATATTTTAGATTTGAAATTCCACCCTTTTCCTTGATGACAGCTTTGCACACTCTTGGCATTCTCTCAACCAGCTTCACCTGGAAGGATGTTCCAACAGCCTTGAAGGAGTTCCCACATATTCTGAGCACTTGTTGGCTGCCTTTCCTTCTCTCTGAGGTCATCCCAAACCATCTCAATTGGGTTGAGGTCGGTTGATTGTGGAGGCCAGGTCATCTTATGGCAGGACTCCGTTACTCTCCTTCTTGGTCAAATAGCCCTTACACAGCCTGGAGATGTGTTGGGTCATTGTCCTTTTGAAAAACAAATGATAGTCCCACTAAGCGCAACCAGATGGGATGGCATATCACTGCAGAATGCTGGTTAAGTGTGCCTTGAATTCTAAATTAATTACTCACAGTGTCACCAGCAAAGCACCCCCACACCATCACACCTCCTCATCCATGCTTCATGGTGGTAACCACACATTCGGAGATCATCCGTTCACCTACTCCATTCACCGTCTCACAAAGACACGGCGGATGAGAAAAAATAAGGCAAAGGGTGGCTATTTGAAGAATCTCAAATCTAAAATATAGTTTGATTTATTTAACACTTTTTTGTCGACAACATCATTCCATATGTGTTATTTCATAGTTTTGATGTCTTCACTATTATTCTACAATGTAGAAATAATAAAGAAAACCCCTTGAATGAGTAGATGCGTCCAAACTTTTGACTGGTACTATATATATATAATATATATATATATAATGGTGAGTATAGACAGTATATTAATAGAAAAGTGTGTACAGCAGTAGTTATAAAGGATGAGCCAATAATAAAAACAGTATATGCATATAAAAGAGGGTAAAACAGTATGTAAACATTTTTAAAGGGACCAGTATTCAATGACTGTAGATAGGGAAAAGCAGTCTCGGTAAGGTGCAGGGTAGAGTACCGGGTGGTAGCCAGCTAGTAACAGTGACTAAGGTTCAGGGCAGGGTACTGGGCGGAGGTCGGCTAGTGGTAACTGTTTTACAGTCTGATGGCCTGGAGATAGAAGCTAAGTCTCTCGGTCCCAGCTGTGATGCACCTCTACTGTCTCCTCCTAGATGGTAGCGGGGTGAACAGGCCTTGGCTAGGGTGGCTGAGGTCCTTGATGATATTCTTGGCCTTCCTGTGACACAGAGTTCTTTTGATGTCCTGGAGGGCAGGCAGTGTGCCCCCGATGATACGTTGGGCTGACCACACCACCCTCTATAGAGCCCTGCGGTTGTGGGCGGTGCAATTGCCATACCAGGTGGTGATGCAGACCGTCAGGATGCTCTCAAGGGTGCACCTGTAGAAGTTTGTGAGGGTCTTAGGGGCCAAGCTGAATTTCTTCATCACCCTGAGGTTGTATCTGTGTGAAGGGACCATTTCAGGTCGTCAGTGATGTGCACACGGAGGAACTTGAAGCTTTTCACCCTCTCTACTGTGACCCCGTCGATGTGGATGGGGGCTGCTTTCCCCGCTGTCTCCTGTAGTCCACGATCAGCTCCTACGTTTTGTTGAGTGAGCTTCAGTAGGGATAGTGTGTAGATGGGGAATACTATAATAGAAAATCTGACTGCAGAAGATAAAGTGATCAATAGTGTTCTGACCATTTATTCTGACCATTAATTTTTTAAATATGTTTTTTTAATACATTACTTTGACTTTTATCAGAAAAATAATAGTTGTGTTTGCAAAAAGAAAATGTGTCAGTTGTCCACACCGACTGACCTCTTCCTCTGTGTAAATGCCTTGAGGCATAGGTCAAGACAGGAAGACAGGCCCTGAATAAAATTATGTTTTAGGTCAAACTCATGTGAAACATCACCTGAAATGTACTGAACTGCACTCCTGGAGGTACTGGAGGAGAATAAAGGCCACCCTAGTAATGTGTACACCCTGACTCTCCCACACTCTTGGTAACCATGGTTGCCCAAACTATAAGGTGCCTAGCTATTGGAGAATCTTGGGGTCTGTCATTTTCAATCTCTTTCAAAGAGAGAGATTGGCCTTAGCCAGCTGCCAGTGGGATTTTAGTCAATCAAAGGAGTGCTTAGAGAAGATTAATCTCAGATAATCGCCACTCCTAGAAGACACTGCAGCATAGACCAGGAGTAACACAGCATAGACCAGGAGTAACACAGCATAGACCAGGAGTAACACAGCATAAACCAGGAGTAACACAGCATAGACCAGGAGTAACACAGCATAAACCAGGAGTAACACAGCATAGACCAGGAGTAACACAGCATAAACCAGGAGAAACACAGCATAGACCAGGAGTAACACAGCATAAATCAGGAGTAACACAGCATAGACCAGGAGTAACACAGCTTAGAAATAGTCCCTACTGCCGCCTCCACAAGACAAACTGATGAAAGTAGACCTACTGATAAATCCACTACAACAACTGAATGGGTTCTTGGAGAGTCAATGAGCTTTCAGGGAATCCATGAGTTTATCTGCACCGATGTCCGCTCATTCATTCATGCATCCAAAAGCTGTCATCAGTCAGACCCCCTGTTGTATTCAATCAGAGTTCCAGATTCCTTATGACCATGACTACTTCAAGATTCAACTTTGACAGTCAATTGCTGTGTCACCATATAGGTGGAGAATGGATTTTTCAAACTGCATGCACATTAGGAGTAAACATGTTTTCTTTAGTTTAGAATAGCAAAATATATCAAGTAAAAGTCAGGCTGTTTTGCTGTGGAAATTTGTTCTGTAAAACTTGAGCGTTCTACGAGGGCTCCGGACTAGGGGTCCACAAATGTCTCCTAGGACAGTGGGCGGGGGGTTGTAGCCTTGACAGGCTGATTGAGATGAGTCATCACTTTCTGTCATTACTTACAGTCTGGTTTCTCAGAAACAAATTTGGTTAAGGCCCCATTCTTCGAGACCTAGCGGTCCTACTGTGTGTTGCTCTGAATGTTCATGAGTCGCACGCATTTTTCTCTTTCTACTTCTTTACATATGTCTCTCACTTTTATCCTCTTCCTCTTTTCTCTGACTCCTTCCCAAATAGTCTCTGGGAGATGGACAGACAGAGGAGCCCACTTCATTACATAGCAGATGCGCCCAGATGTTCCTGTCCTATACTGTCCTACTTAAGCAGTGAGAGATGGAGTGGCAGACCATAAGAGGCTTTTCTCCAATGAGGAGAGGAGATGTTCTCTCATAGAGCTCTCCTAAAGGGATCGTGTGAAAAACCAGAGCGGGCTGGGGCTCAGCCAGAACACTAGCCCAGCAGCTGCCAATAACACTCACCGCTGGACAGACGCCTGTGCCAGCTGCTGGCTGGAAGCCACCCTTTCGCTCTAGAAGCCAATGGAAGCCGGAGAGCATGAACCTCGGTTGTTATAACACATCTGCTATTCACAAGGTGGATAATATCTGAAATGATTTTGGAATCAATTGACTGTTTTTTTTACACTTAGTGAAAGAGTCTGAGGTTGTCAATGCCCCAGGAAAAGGTCAGAGAACAGATCTCTAGACTCCTTGGCTGAGCTGCTATTGACTTGGCTGTAATCTCCAGAGCTGGAGATAAAGATTTGACCTCAAAATGGGACTACAGCTGATTGATGTGTAAGTAGAGGGGTTTGGTCTCCTGGTCCTCTCTTATTTTGCTTCATCTGGGTCTCCTGCTAATCTGGGCAACTGTAAACTGGTGGGTCTTCAACATAAATCCCCCTCTGTCCCTCATCTGAGAGGGAGATGAAGATTCAGATGGCTGTTTCTGTCCATCTTCAGCAAAATAAGCAATGCTCATCAGTCCAGCTCTCTTGGATCTGTTTTCCCAGTGTTTGGATGTTGTTGTCACTTTAGGATTTATTTAGCTGGATTCTGGATTGTTACGTACGCCTCTTGGAGGAGGGAATGCAACACCCTGCTACATCTCAACTCCCCGTGGAGCAAAATACATGAGAAAAGAGAAGTCAAGACTTGTTGACGTTTCACAGGTGTTTTGAATAAGCGGGACCAGTGAATACTTCTTTTTTGATTGATTCTGTCTTCAATCATATCCTACTTGTATAAACCTTGCATGTGAAGGATCAGATCTGTAACAGTGACACTGGTTTACGTACAAACTTTTTGTTGTTATTCTTTGCATTAATAACACATCTGTATCATCAAGGATTCAGTCTCCAGTCTACTTTTTGGTCACATGAATGCAAAAGAAAGAGGACTTGCAAGGCAACAAGTAAGAAAGTCAGATTTGCTAAGTCAATTTCACCTCAGTCAAAATACTTTTATCAGTCATGCTTGCTGGAGGCAGAGGTGGCGGTGGCAAGGGTGGGAAGTTTTCGGTGGAGGACCTGTATGGCATCAGCAAGAAGCCCAAATCTTCGTCATCCGCTGGGGGCACAACAGCCAAGAGAGGGTCCAGGAGAGCCCAGCAGAGGAGTGAGTCAGAGATGGCCACCCAGATCCTGGAGGCCGCCCACAGGCTGGTGGAGAAACGCAGACTGGAACTGTACCTCAGAGAATGTGCAATCTCCCTGACTGACTGTGAGGCTGAACGCAGTGCCATGATATACAGGTGAGTGAGAGGGAGGGAGGGAGAGAGAGAGAGAGAGAGAGTTAAAGAAAGAAAAAAGAAAGAAAGAAAGAAAGAAAGAAAGAAAGAAAGAAAGAAAGAAAGAAAGAAAGAAAGAAAGAAAGACAGAAAGAAAGAAAGAAAGAAAGAAAGAAAAAGACAGAAAGAAAGAAAGAAAGAAAGAAAGAAAGAAAGAAAGAAAGACAGAAAGACAGAAAGAAAGAAAGAAAGAAAGAAAGAAAGAAAGAAAGAAAGAAAGAAAGAAAGAAAGAAAGAAAGAAAGAAAGAAACTCTCACTGCATTGAGTGATACATAGTCAAATGTTTAATGGTACAAAACATAGTCATATCCTTTCAACACCTTGTATGTCCTGTCTTGATTTAGGAGTGCACTTTCTCAGATTCAATCACTCCATTAACTATGAGAATATATTTCTTTAGAAATGTGTTTTAAATCTGATTTCCTTGTGTTGTGGAAGCTTTCTGATTTCACACACACATAATCAAATGAATTCTGAGAAAGATGGGATGGGATTATGTTCTTATAAGAGAGAAGAGGGCATAGGGTGTAGGTTGAGACAAATCAAAACATCAGGCTTTGGGAGAGAGACAGAGAGGGGCACAGTCTGACCTCATTACTCCTGCCATCTGTGTATAATCCACTGGCTGTTTTAAAATGACATTTTGGGCATGGAGTTGTCACTTTGAATGGCCTATTGTTGGTGTGTGTGTTGTTTTTCTATTCCAGAATCAAGGTGTTTATCATCACTAGGAGATTATTTGTATGACCTAAAAGATGGTGACAGATGAGCTGCTTTTGAGTAATGGTCACCTTGCAGTTACACATTTCCCCCACTAGAGACCAACAGAATGCCGGCGTGTCGTGCACAACAGGATTTTACACACAGATGGTGTAAATTATGGTTGTATGCAGAATATTTCTGGCTGTAAAATTGTATGTTTGTGCATGACAGTCACGATGTTAATGTTAGTGGGATGAGAGCCACCTGTCACATTTTCTGTCATCCTCTTTTTAGCCAACAACTACCAATGTCTAGCCTATTATACCCTCAGCTTGACAGGGTCCATTGAAAACTGCGGGCCTTACTGGTTAGTCGTGATTTTACAGCCATTCAAATGTATTTTTAATTTACCTTTATTTAACTAGGCAAGTCAGTTAAGACGACCTAGGACCAGTGGGTTAACTGCCTGTTCAGGGGCAGAACGACCGATTTGTACCTTGTCAGCTCGGGGGTTTGAACTTGCAACATTCCGGTTACTAGTCCAACCATTGTATAATGAAACAAGCAGGTCTCGAACCCTTACTTTGAAAGAGCGCGTCCTCGCGCTATCTTGCGACTCTACGTTTTACAGGAACGCGCTCACCGGACAAGCACACGCACTGTCGTGGATGCAAGGTCCGATCACTTCTGACACGGATGTAATGAAACAGGAAGGGAGCAGGTCTCCAACCCTCGACGTTCGAGCCCGAGGTCCGGCGCGCTATTGACTGAGCCGCACGAGCACGCTCGTCGATTGCCTTGTAAACCCAGGGTCGTTACAGTATACAAATGATAGGGTTATGGGTCAAAGCTTGTGGTTAAGGTCTGGGTTATGAGCACTATTAAGTAGTGTCTATTTTCAGTATCCGCAGTAGTGGTGTGAATGTTTGAACGTTTAAACGACATTGTGAATTCACGTTTAGAAAAAAATGACAGCAGTAAGGTGAGCGCCGTCTGGTAGGGGTTTCCACTAGTGACCACAGCCACAAAGTTGATGGCTAAACTCGAGTCACACCGCATTATTTCTGCCTCATGCACAAATTCATGTTGTTACTGCTATGACCAGAGAAAGTGAAATATTAATCGATTTAAAAAAGACACAGCCGCTAATAATAACAACGCAAGCCTATCGATAAATTTCAGTTTTGGTAGTAGGACTACAGTAACCGGAAAAGTTTGGGAACCACTGATTAGGGATGGAAAAAATGACCCATTTGACCCAATTGTCATACTTGAGTAAAAGTACAAATACCTTAAGAGAAAATGACTCAAATAATAGTGAAAGTCACCCAGTAAATAACTACTTTAGTAAAAGTCTAAAAGTATATATTTTAAATATTCTTAAGTATCAAAAGTAAATGTAATTACGTAAATATACTTAAGTGTTAGAAGTAAAATTCTAAACCATTTTACATTCCTTATATTAAGGAAACCAGATGGCACCATTTTCTTGTTTTTTTAAATTGGATAGCCAGGGGCACACTCCAACTCTCACACATCATTTAAAAACGAAGCATGTGTTTAGTGAGTCCGACAGATCAGAGGCAGTAGGGATGACCAGGGATGTTCTCTTGATAAGTGTGAATTAGACCCTTTTCATGTCCTGCTAAGCATTCAAAATGTAACGAGTACATACATGTAAAAAAAATATATAAATGGTCAAGTAAAAGTACAGATACCCCCAAAATCTATTAAAGTAGAATTTTCAAGTATTTTTACTGAAGTACTTTACACAACTGAATACACTTTGCTACTCATTCAAAACAAGTGTTGAATAAAAAGTGTTGACAGTTCTGGCAAGAACTCACTCATAAAAACAGCAGCTTTTGGTTGTTTTCGTTGACAGTCTCTCTCTATTCGTAGTTTTAGACGTTTTGAAATAACAGTATCAATTTAGGCTACTTTTCTGTGCGCTCTAGTTTTCACTAGTTACCACGAACACAAAGTCAAAATTGGCTATAAGCCTATTGTAAAAATTAATAAATACGAAAATTATCTTGTTGGTCTTAATTTAATTTTACGGTTAGGCATGAGGTTAGCAGTGTGGTTAAGTTTAGGTTTAAAATCATTTGAAGAGATCTTGTAGAAATTTGGCCATGCGGGCTTTATGGCTGTGGTAACTCGTGACGACCGGTAGGTAGCCAGGGCAGTCCTGATTTAGAATGAACTGAATTTCCCCCTAGCGGTCGCAGAACCATATCTGAATTGTGAATTCACTTAATTTTATGTTTTTTATTTTTTATTTAATGTTTTTTTAAATATAAAAACACACAAACATTTGTTACATCCCTAATACGAAAGGGATCTGGCCATGGTGCTGAAATGAGTACAGTTATGCTCTCCCAGTGTAAACCCTCACATAATCACTGGTCCTGAAAAACCAATAGGCTACATCAAACACTCTGCAGCACACCAAAAAAAAGATATTGGAAAAAAGCAGACATTTACTTATTCCTTTACCTTTACGAACTCTCCAATGCATATTTCTTCTTTATTTTGTTATTGTCATTGTTATTATTTGTAATTATTCGCCTACCTCCTCGTGCCTTTTGCACACAATGTATATAGACTCTTTTTTTTCTCTACTGTGTTATTGACTTGTTTATTGTTTACTCCATGTGTAACTCTGTGTTGTTGTCTGTTCACACTGCTATGCTTTATCTTGGCCAGGTCGCAGTTGTAAATGAGAACTTGTTCTCAACTAGCCTACCTGGTTAAATAAAGGTGAAATTTAAAAAATAATAATAATTAAAAAATCAGTTTCATTCTATAGTTACACATCATCATCCCAACTCCTCTCCTGCTTAAAGATTCCACAATATGATGTAAAATGTCATTGTGCAGCTATGAAAGGCTGTGCGATTCAGTTTCTTGGCGCTGAGATAGCTCTCTAGTATATTAGCAGGTTACATTCATGCATCTGGTCACTTTGGACTTCAACCTCATCTCTGAGCAATGAACAGATTATCTCCTCTCACTGCACATATGCACTGCTCATTGATTGGCTCGCTGAACCGAGCTATCCCTGTGTGATTGGTTGGCGCTGGTCAGTGGGCACCCGTAGACAGTCGTCTGGTGTAATCAATTGAACACGGGTTCATCCCTGTAGTTTGGGGACACTCGCTCATTTGCAAGCAATGCCAGAAGGCCACCGTCATGCACTCCCATGCACAACAGGTTTACAATTATGTTATTATACACGATTCTGCAAACACAATTGAGCAGTGAAGAAGAAGCATGTATTTCACACAACTGTTTATGAAATGTTGTTTCTTATGGGATATTGTGATGGCACATTTTATTTCATTAACTAAATGTGAGTAAATCTCACAGGTAAATGCAAGAGAGATCAATGCTTTAGGTTTTCTTGTCACGCCCTGATCTGTTATACCTGTCCTTATGCTTGTCTCCACCCCCCTCCAGGTGTCGCTCATCTTCCCCATTATCCCCTGTGTATTTATACCTGCGTTCTCTGTTTTTCTGTTGCCAATTTGTCTTGTTTGTCAAGTCAACCAGCATTTTGTCTCAGCTCCTGCTTTTCCTCAGTCTCTCTTCTTCTCACCCTCCTGGTTTTGACTCTTGCCTGTCCTGACTCTGAGCCCACCTGCCTGACCTGATCCTGAGCCTGCCTGCCTGCCATCCTGTACCCTTGCCCCACTACTCTGGATTATCGACCTCTGCCTGTCTTGACCTGTCGTTTGCCTGCCCCTGTTGCTGTAATAAACATTGTTACTTCAACACCGTCTGCATTTGAGTCTTACCTGAAATGTGATATTGCTTTTAGAATCACTGATTTGTTTTGATCTCCCATAGCAAGCCAGACAGCCATCTCTGACTTATGTCATGATTCCTTCAAAAGCCAATTAGGCAGAATGAGAGCTGTCACCACCATTCACTTATTGCACTGTATATCCTCATCCCCATATTCACTCATATCTGCCAAAAGTATTAGGCTGCATAATATACAGTACCACTTCCTCATAAACTGTGGAAGTAATTAAGAGATCCTTCGACTGCATGCCTGTGTTTCAGTATGGAGAAGGGACAAGCAGGAGATAGGGTGACAGACAGAGATACCATGACGAATGGGGGGAGGGGGGATCCTCAGTCAATATGCTTGCGTGTGAGTAGGGTTTATATTATAAACGGGGTGGCTTAACAGACCTGCATGTGCGTGTTTCTTGAGTATCGAATTTAAGGCTGCCATGCAGTTCAGGTTTATCGATGTGTATGCGTATGCACCAGTGAAAGGGATTTGAGATGTTTTTCATGCGACCCCCCCCCCCCCTGAATTGTGCTATAGATTCATGCAGAATAATGTATGTTATATGCATGTGTTAGAAAGCACCCATTCTGTTTAATGCGTAAACTATACACACACACACACACACACACACACACACACAGAGAGAGAGAGAGAGAGGCGCCTCTCCCAATAATCGATTTTACGTGTCGTGATTAACACTTTGGGAGCCTCTGCAATGAGAACCAGGGATTGGAATTATAATCCTGAAGAGAATTAGCCATCATCATCATCAACAGCTCAAATGAGACCGCTGGACACAATAACATAGTAGCGTCGCTTTATGCATTTGATTATATAGTCTCAATGCTGCCCACCAATTATGCTGTGAAATGGTAACCTAATGCCATGGGGATCCTGTTTTGATGAGGAAAATGAATAGCCTGACGGATATCCGACAGAGATTATAGCAGTTATGAAATTGACAATATTCAAAGTGGATGAAATTAACACGCCATTTGGCGGTGCTGATGTTGCCTTTTCTGCACCAGTTCGATGTCGTTGCGTGAGGCTGGGCACTAGATTTAGGAAAGACATTGGATGTGTGCATGCGAAGACCATGGTGTTTTAGCGCGTGTTGAATTCTGTGAGCCTGTGAGATGTAGCACATCCCCGGTTTTTTTCGTTGCATTTGCGTCGAAACATGCAATGCGACCCGAGGTGTGAGAAAAATGCCTGTAGCTCATGTCGTTGTTGCGCCGCACCCCGGGTCTCTAGCTGGGCTCGACAACGATAGACTAACCTCAGTTTGTAGCTGAAGAGGAGACAAGCAAGTTGATGAATGCTTTACCTTTTTAATTTGTAGCAAAAACATATAGCAAGCATCTTCCTCGCCTCCAGGATCTTTCCGGATGTCTCTGCAAGACTAGGCAAATCAGCCGGTTTGTTTTAAGTGAGGAATCTGTTGCGCTCCTGTGCCGTGGAGAGCGCGGTTGGAGAGGTAGCCTACCCCAGCCCGTGGAACTGCTTGATCAGCTTCCGACTACGAGCCGAGGACCACACTGTATACCAGCTCCCCGCTGATGATGGGAAGAATGTTCTCACTAGAAACCTCTTGAGACTGAGCAACACCAGACAGGAGAGGAGAGACGGAGACAGACCAGACGCTGACTCTGCGTGCCAGGTTAGGGCCTGGATTCTTGCCGGCGCCTGTGGATCTGGCTCAGAAATACAAAACTTCCCTGTTTGGGCATTTGTCTGGACAGGGACATCCTCACTGTACAAGCAGCTTGACTTTGTAGCAGCAATTTTGCAGACATTAATAGTTTGCGGTCAGACCCTAAGCAGCATCCCAAAGAGCCTCTCCAGGGGCCAATTTAGTGAACCAGAGACTAGGCAGTGGTCACTATGCAGGTTTCTTTCGCCTGCACTGAGCACAACCTGAAGAGCCGCAGTGAGGACCGACTATGTGGCCTTCGCACCGCGCCACCCCCTGGGGGAGGTGGTGGAGGGAGCAACCAAGGGGGTAATGGCAACTACAACACCCATGGCTCAGCCAAGCCCAGGGAGCAGTTGGGGTCCCGCCCGGTTCCCCAGGGCCATGCCCACATGAAGGAAGCCATAGGGCGCCACAGCAGTATGAAATACAGGTGAGCATGGGGGAGGGAGGGGTACGGGGAGGGTTGCTGAATATTTGGGGTGGATAGTGAAAGGGCATGCCAACAGAGGTGGCACAGACCGACTGGGAGGGTATCTGATTCAATGAGTGAATGAGAGTTTTCATGTTGTGTCTGAAGAGCGATGAAGTCTCATTGACCTCCACTTAAATGATGGATCATTATGATGAAGGACTCAGACACAGCCCTCTCTCTGGAACATGACGGCAACTCAGGTTACCCCACTTTCACTTACCATGAAGGGCCTCTTAGACAGCCGGCTATTGCATTTCAATTAACACCTGAGTTGTAGTGGACGGGGAACAACTATGTTAGGATTACATCATTTACGTGGCTGGGAGTGTTGGTTTTGCTTAGTGTTTCTCGTGTCTATTTTTACATGTGTGTGTAAGCTACTGTGTGAAATCACAACAGCCTCACCATATATAAGCATAGAATTCATCCAGCTGTGAGCGTCATAGTGGAAATTCAGTCATGTTTATTCATTTGATAGGATTAGCGTCACCAGATAAGAACAACAATGGGACTGTTTCAAATGTCACATATTGTGATATTGAAATACTACAGACAGATCTGTATTCCTTTTTAGCCTGTTCCAGAATAAGATGGAGTGTGATAGAAGTGAGTAGTCGTTCAACGGATTGACAGCTGCCTACGTCAGAGGAAAGAATCAAGAAAGAATCATTATTCTGGATAGGCAATGAAAATGCCCCTTAGCTCAATCGTGACACCATTCTCTTCACTCAATTAGGTTTTCATTTAAGAGGCCATTTAAATAGGGAATGAGGCAGAAGAGGAAATGGGATGCCAGGACGTGGTGTTTTATGTCATTTGTGCATACTGCATATTGATATAATTGGATAGGGAATAACAACCTGATTAGTGGGTTTCTGTCATTGGGTTGGTTTTGAAATGAGCACGCAGCCTATAAGGCCATGGCATTGTGACTAGTGCCTAGTGCCCACAGTGTGCGTGTGTGTTATTTTCAAAGCTGCAGACATCCCTGGTCCTTACCAGACTCCCTCTGCCGGAGAACTCATCCCCAAATTCACCCTGCTGCCACCACCATCGCCTCCAGGGAACAGTGTCACTAAGCCCCACGTGCAACGGTTACTTATCAGAGAGAACTTGTTTTTTTTTTGTTGTTTTTTTAACGTTTTCTTTATTACTCGTCTGAAACATTAATTTGACACACAACACGCTAAAATGTTATGCACGAGAATCAGTTTGAAAATGAACTTAGAATAGGAAATCCCTTTCCCTCGCTAACTACAATGGACAGCGAAGACTATGCCAGTCTGGCCCAAAACAAGCTTAATCAGCATCAGTGTCACTGTCCCACCATCATAACATGGCGTTACCGCACACAAATATCTGCTAGGGTCATTTCAGTTCTCGTAGGGAAAACAGCAGACAGTGATGATAGTGATTGGAGTGAGCTCCCCTGTGTTGACTGTGTGAGCCTTTCTCGTTCCGCATGTCGTCATCCACTCTGAGGGAAACAGCTGAGAAAGGGGAGTGGAGGTGGAGGTTGGAGAACTCACTTCCTCCCTCCTCCCGCCGTCTCCCTTTTCTCTGCATGTTCCCTAATTGCATATACTAACTCATTAGCCAGATCATTCATCGGAGCTGAGAGGGACTCCTCTTTGGCAGGTCGCAAAATAACACTGACCACCACTCCCATTAACTCTGTCGGTCTGTCTGTCTTTTTCTTTCTCTCTATAATGTTGTCTCTCACTCTCTCTCTCACTCGTACTCTCACTCCTGTCTTCCTGTCTCCTCTCTAATTCTCTCGTCCTCTCTCTCCACCATTCTACCGCTCCCGTGATCTGTCTCCCCTCTCTCTTTTTCCTCTCGTACACTCCCTTCAGCTCTTCTTCTTAGTCAACACTTGCGGTGCATTGCAGCATTCTCTGCACAGGAGCTGGGAGAAGCTGTTATGTGTAGCCTAGCGGTTAAGAGCATTGGGCCACTAACCGAAAGGTCCCTGGTTCAAATCCCAAGCCGACTAGGTGAAGAATCAGTCAGTGTTCCCTGGAGCAAGGCCCTTAACCCTAGTTGCTCCTGTAAGTTGCTCTGGATAAGAGCGTCTGCTAAATGACTCAAATGTATGTTTAATGTTGGCTTTCAAATATAATGTCAGTTGTAAAAGACTACGCATGCCTTAGTATGTATGGGCATGTTTCTTTGGTGATGTGTTAAAGCATTCCTTTGGGTGCTGCTTACGTGATACGGTATGTACAAATATTACATGTATGTTGTTCCAGTTTGAGATGAAACTCCTCTGTCTAGTTGTACGTTCCAGTTGTGTGAGTGTGCTGATCTGAGTTGGAGCAGATCCATCACTGATTGTTCATCAAAACAGCCATCTCATATATAAGAGATTCCAGGATTAGAAGAGCCACTGATGGAAGAGTGACAGGGGAACAGGGTTATTGATGACGTTAAGGTTGTTAGTAGAAGTTGGTGGGAGTAGAGTAGAGGGTGTATTTGTGGTAGGAGGGCAGAGGGCGTGTGCCTGTGAGCATGCATGCGAGTGCCTGTGTGTGTGTGTTATTGTCATCGTTGGTGAGTATGTGCGTGTGCGTATGTGTGTGGGTGATGTGCCCCAGTGAACTGCACGCTCAGCGTGTGTCTGTATTGTGACAGTTTGTCACAGCTGTATTTGGAAGAAGCCATCGCCCTGAGGAGCTGTGCACTTGCACTGAATCCACATTAAAAATATATACTACAGTTTACTATAGAATACTACAGCCCTTACTATAAATTCTGCAAACTGTAGTATACTGTAGAATACTATACTACATACTGTAGTATCCCTCGATCATGTGTAGGACTTACTATAGAATGTTGTAGTATACTGTAGAATACTATAGTAAATACCACAGTATTATCATAAAAAAGGCACTAGTACAGTTTACATACACTTAGGTTGGAGTCATTAAAACTTGTTCTTCAACCACTTCACACATTTTTTGTAAACAAACTATAGTTTTGGCAAGTCGGTTGGGACAAAAAATAGAACGCAAGTATGAACACCATGGGACCACGCAGACATCATACCACTCAGGAAGGAGGCGTGTTCTGTCTCCTAGAAATTAACGTACTTTGGTGTGAAAGGTGCAAGTTGATCCCAGAACAACAGCAAAGGACCTTGTGAAGATGCTGGAAGAAACAGGTATAAAAGTATCTATATCCACAGTAAAATAAGTCCTATTTTGACATAACCTGAAAGGCCGCTCAGCAAGGAAGAAGCCACTGCTCCAACGCCATAAAAAAGCCAGACTACGGTTTGCAACTGCATGTGGGGACAAAGATGGTACTTTTTGGAGAAATGTCCTCTGGTCTGATGAAACAAAAGTAGAACTGTTAGGCCATATTAACCATCGATATGTTTGGAGGAAAAAGGGGGAGGCTTGTAAGCCAAAGAACACCATCCCAACCGTGAAGCACGGGGGTGGCAGCATCATGTTGTGGGGGTGCTTTGCTGCAGGAGCGACTGGTGCACTTCACAAAATTGATGTGCTTTGCTGCAGGAGGGACTGGTGCACTTCACAAAATTGATGGCATCATGAGGGAGGAAAATTATGAGGATATATTGAAGTACCATCTCAAGACATCAGTTAAAGCTTAAGTTAAAGCTTGGTCGCAAATGGGTCTTCCAAATGGACAATGATCCCAAGCATACTTCCAAAGTTGTGGCAAAATGGCTTAAGGACAACAAAGTCAATGTATTGGAGTGGCCATCACAAAGCCCTGACCTCAATCCCATAGAAATTTAAAGGCAATGCTACCAAATACTAATTGAGTGTATGCAAAAACACTACAGAGAATACAACAATAAAGACAGCAAAAGCACAGTGAATACAATAGTATTTATTTATTATTATGAAACCTATTTTTAACCAGGAAGGGCTCATTGAGATTTAATCTCTTTTTCAAGAGCGTCCTGGCCAAGATAGGCAGCACCAAGTCATTACAAAAATGACAGCCAAACAACATGAAAAACTACATGTAATCTAGTAAAATCCATAGAATTCACAAGAGTATAACAAAATCAAAAACAGCAAATTAAAAACATTGGGAGGTCAGGGAACCAGTCTCAAGATCATTCATCAGTGATTTAAAAATACCAATCGGGACAAGTTCTTCCAGTTTAAAAGTATTTTGTAAGGCGTTCCAAGACGATGGTGCAGAGTACATAAAAGCCCTTTTACCAAATTCAGTTCGGATATTTGGAACAGTTAGCAGGATAAAGTCCAGCGAACGAAGAGAGTACCCACCACATTTCTGAATAATAAAAATGCCCAAATTAAAAGATAGTTGTCACACTCTGACCATAGTTTGCGTTGTTTGTTTCTATGTTTTGGTTGGTCAGGGTGTGACATGAGTGGGCAATCTATGTTGTATGTCTAGTTTGTCTGTTTCGATGTGTTTGGCCTGATATGGTTCTCAATCAGAGGCAGGTGTTAGTCGTTGTCTCTGATTGGGAACAAATACCATGCTTTTGTTTGAGAAGAGCGATCAACAACAACAAAAACATTTTCCTCCATGACAGTTTTTACACATTCACATCTGAAGGTAAAATGATGACTTACGGCCTCACGGGTGGCACAGTGGTTAAGGGCGCTGCACTGCAGCGCCAGCTGTGCCATCAGAGTCCTTGGGTTCGGCTTGGTTGGGTTGGGTTGTGTATTGGAGGAAGCATGACTTTCAACCTTCGTCTCTCCCAAGCCTGTACGGGAGTTGTAGCGATGAGACAAGATAGTAGCTACTACAACAATTGGATACCATGAAATTGGGGAGAAAAAGGGGTTAAAAAAATAAAAATTATGACTTACATTCTGATATCTTGCTCTTATTTCTCTTCCTGAGGATCCCAGTGATCAAATGAAGTGCCGTTTTTTTTATAAAATCCATTTTTATAGCCTAAATCGAAACATTTTGTAAACCGTGAATTCCATTTCTATGTGTTATATTCTCCTACATTCAATGAACATGTCCACAAACTTCAGAATGTTTCCATTCAAATGATACCAAGAATATGCATGTCCTTGCCTCTGGGGCTGAGCTACAGGCAGTTAGATTAGGGTATGTCTTCAGGTGGAAATTGAGACCAAGGGATGTAGCCATAAGAGGTTACTAGAGAAGGCCAGCCAACCCTGGTATACAAAGTGCAGTGGTGCGTAAGGGTTTTGCAGTTTAAAATAAATCTCAAAGTGCCATGGTAAAGGGTGTCAATTGATCTCAAACACTGAGAGGAAGCATTCATATATAAAATATCCCCATAGTCTAAAGGCATAAATATAGCTGATTACTAGCCTCCTTCTGGCTTCACAAGAAAAACAGGCCTTATTCCTAAAATAAAATCCCAAATTTAAAAGAGAGGCCATCATCAATTAAAATGTCAAGATATTTATATGAGGTTACAGTCTCAATCTCAATGCCCTGACAGGTAATAATAGGTGAAAAGTTCAGAGGTCTATTTCTTGCTTTAGAAAACACCATTAGTTTGGTTTTGTCAGTATTGAGGATAAGCTTCAATTGACACAAGGTATGTTGAACAGTATAAAAAACATTTAGCAAGTTCTGTATTGCTTTTATAAGACACAAGGCACAACAGTAAATAACAGTATCATCAGCATAAAAATGAATTTGCACATTTTGGACATTTTTGTCTAAATTATTTATATAAATAGTGAATAAGAGAGGACCAAGAACAGAGCCTTGGAGCACACCATTACAGACAGACAATTTAACAGACATGAGCCCATCAAATTGAGTGCACTGAGTTCTATCAGACAGATAGTTAACAAACCATGCAACAGCATGCTCCGAAAGACCTACACTCGACAATCTCTGCCTTAGTATTGCATGATCAACTGTATCAAAAGCCTTAGAGAGATCAATAAAAAGTGAGACACAATGCTGTTTTTTTGGCAAGGGCTTCAGTGATATCATTTAGACCATAGTACTATAGTATTTATACCATAGTACCATAGTATTTTTTCATGTGGGAACCATCTGTACTGTATATCTCTCTCTTCTGCTTGTCTCAGGTGAAATCTAATTGTAGGCGTCAGCAAAGACTATAATGCTGACTTTACTATAACAGATCAACCTGTGTGCTTCCGGTGTGCTTGTGTAATGATGTACCGAATGTCCAGACCCCTAAAATCACCTAGCATGGCTCCGTGAGTTATGGCAGGAGAGAAAATAGATGAGAACTTAGTGTAGGAACAGAAAGCATCTGTGCCTCTGTGTGTGTTCACTCTGTATGAGTGCAGGCGTACATGACTGTTCAGTATGTAGATTTGTGTGCATCTGCTCATCAAGTGTGAATATTCATATGAGCACACAGACCAGCAACCAGCCAGCTCATATGTAAGTAGGCTATGTGAGTTTATGTTTGTGTACTGTGTTTCTTTTATATGTCTTCATAAAGTCCCCCACCGACTGACAGACAGCAGCTCTGCAGATTGCAGCAGTTGTTGCGGCAGTTGTCACAGTTGTCTATGTTTTGTTTGGTCAAGGTGTGATATGAGTGGGCATTCTATGTTGCATGTCTAGTTAGTCTGTTTCTATGAGTTTTGGCCTGATATGGTTCTCAATCAGTGGCAGGTGTTTGTCGTTGTCTCTGATTGGGAACCATATTTAAGTAGCCTGTATTGTATTGTGGTTCGTGGGTTATTGTCTATGTGATGTTGCATGTTAACACAGTGTTTCATTAGCAGTCACGTTCGTCTTATTATTTTGTATAGTTTGTTCAGTGTACTTCGTGTTTTTCGTCTATCATTAAATCATGCATTCACACCACGCTGCGCTTTGGTCTCCCTTTACGACATCGTGACAGAATAACCCACCAACAATGGACCAAGCAGCGTGGCAGCAGCAAAGAACGCAGGACTCATGGACTTGGGAGGAGATTCTGGACGGTGAAGGACCCTGGGCACAGCCTGGGGAATATCGCCGCCCCAAAGCAGAGCTGGAGGCAGCGAAAGCAGAGAGGCGCCGGTATGAGGAGGCAGCACGGCAGCGTGGCTGGAAGCCCGAGAAGCAGCCCTAAAAATGTATTGGGGGGGCACACAGGGAGTGTGGCGAAGCCAGGTAGGAGACCTGCGCCAACCTGTGCTTACCGGAGAGAGAGAGGAACTGGGCAGGCACCGTGTTCCCGCTGCGTGTGCATAGCCCGGCCCGGTTCGGTACATTCCAGCTCCTCGTATCGGCCGGGCTAGAGTGTGCATCGAGCCAGGTGCCATGAAGCCGGCTCTGCGCATCTGGTCTCCAGTGCGTCTCCTCGGGCCGGCATACATGGCACCAGCCTTACGCATGGTGTCCCCGGTTCGCCAGCACAGCTCAGTGCGGGCTATTCCACCTCGCCGCACTGGCCTGGCTATGGGGAGCATTCAACCAGGTATGGTTGGGCAGGCTCGGTGCTCAAAATCTCCAGTGCGCCTTCACAGTCCAGTCTATCCGATTCCACCTCAATGCACCAGCCCCCCGCACCAGGCTGTCTCTCCGTCTCATCCCTACAGGTGCTCCCGCCTGTCCAGCGCTGCCAGAGCCTTCCTCCTGCCCAGCGCTGCCAGAGTCTCCCGTCTGTCCTGAGCTGCTAGAGTCTCCCGTCTGTCCTGAGCTGCTAGAGTCTCCCATCTGTCCTGAGCTGTCAGAGCCGCCAGTCTGTCCTGAGCCGTCAGTCAGCCAGGAGCTGCCAGAGCCATCAATCAGCCAGGACCTGCCAGAGCCGTCAGTCAGCCAGGACCTGCCAGAACCGTCAGTCAGCCAGGACCTGCCAGTAGCCGTCAGCCAGTCAGGAGCTGCCAGTCAGCCAGGAGCTGTCAGAGTCGCCAGTCAGCCAGGAACCGCCAGTCAGCCAGGAGCCGCCAGAGCCGCCAGTCAGCCAGGAGCCGCCAGAGCCGTCAACCAGCCAGGAGCCGCCAGAGCCGCCAGTCAGCCAGGAGCCGCCAGAGCCGTCAACCAGCCAGGAGCCGCCAGAGCCGCCAGTCAGCCAGGAGCCGCCAGAGCCGCCAGTCAGCCAGGAGCCGCCAGAGCCGTCAACCAGCCAGGAGCCGCCAGAGCCGTCAGCCAGCCAGGAGCCGCCAGAGCCGTCTGCCAGCCAGGATCCGCCAGAGCCGTTAGCCAGCCAGGAGCTGCCAGAGCCGCCAATCAGTCCGGAGCTGCCTGTCTATCATTAAATCATGCATTCACACCACACTGCGCTGGAATAAATAATTCTCTCTACTATTATTCTAACATTTCACATTGTTAGAATAAAGTGGTGATCCTAATTTACCTAAAACAGGGAATTGTTCCTCGGATTAAATGTCAGGAATTGTGAAAACTTAGTTTATATATATATGGTACCATTCAAAAGTTTGGGCACACCTACTCTTTCAAGGGTTTTTATTTATTTGTTACTATTTTCGACATTGTAGAATACAATTGAAAACGTCAAAACTACGAAATAGCACATATGGCATCATGTAGTAACCAAAAAAGTGTTAAATAAATCCAAATATATTTTATATTTGAAATTCTTCAAAGTAGACACCCTTTGCCTTGATGACAGCTTTGCACACTCTTGGCATTCTCTCAACCAGCTTCATGAGGGATGCTTTTCCAACAGTCTTGAAGGAGGTCCCACATATGCTGAGCAATTTATGGCTGCTTTTCCTTCACTCTGTGGTCAAAGTCATCACAAAACCATCTCAATTGGGTTGAGGTCAGGTGATTGTGGAGGCCAGGTCATCTAATGCAACGACATAGCGATTGGAAGCAAAAGTCGCAAATTTGGTTCCATCAGACCAAAGGACAGATTCCCACCGGTTTAAAGTACATTGCTTGTGTTTCTTGGCCTAAGCAGGTCTCTTTTTATTATTGGTGTCCTTTAGGACAACAAAGGAGAACAAAGGTGTTTCTTTGCAGCAATTCGACCATGAACGCCTGATTCACGTAGTCTTCTCTGAACAGATTTTGAGGTGTGTGTTACTTGAATTGGGAAGCATTTCAATGGGCTGCAATCTGAGGTGCAGTTAACTAACTTATTCTCTGCAGCAGAGGTAACTCTGGGTCTTCCTTTCCTGTGGTGTCCTCATGAGAGCCAGTTTCATCATAGAGCTTGATGGTTTTTGCGACTGCACTTGAAGTGGTCCTTCTGTAGCTCAGTTGGTAGAGCATGGTGCTTGTAACGCCAGGGTAGTGGGTTCGATTCCCGGGACCACCCATACGTAGAATGTATGCACACATGACTGTAAGTCGCTTTGGATAAAAGCGTCTGCTAAATGGCATATATTATATATTATTATTATTATATTAAGAAACTTTCAAAGTTTTTGAAATATTCTGGATTGACTGACCTTCATGTCTTAAAGTAATGATTGACTGTCATTTTTCTTTGCTTATTTGAGCTGTTCTTGCCATAATACGGACTCAGTCTTTTACCAAATAGGGCTATGTTCTGTATACCACCCCTACCTTGTCAAAACACAACTGATTGGCTCAAACGCATTAAGAAGGAAATAAATTCCACAAATTAGCTTTTTAAGGCACACCTGTTAATTGAAATGCATTCAGGCGACTACCTCATGAAGCTGGTTGAGAGAATGCCAAGAGTGTGCAGAGATGTCAAGGCAAAGGGTGGCTACTTTGAAGAGTCTCAAATATAAAATATATTTTGATTTGTTTAACACATTTTTGGTTATTACATGATCTCATATGTGTTATTTCATAGTTTTGATGTCTTCACTATTATTCTACAATGTATAAAATAGTACAAATAAAGAAATGCTGTTGTGAATGAGTAGGTGTGTCCAAACTTTTGACTCTTAGTGTATATATTGAAAGTTGAATTTAAAAAAAAAATGTAACTCCGAATATTGAGCAAATGACACTCATTTTAGCCAATTACACTCACTGGAGTATCTGACGTAGGCTTTGAAAAAGCATCCTTGAATAGGCTACCAGGGAGGCAAATGCGTCTGACTGCTAGTAAGCTTTCTTGACATGGACTTAATTTTTTGCCAACACATGGCTGACCTTTGTTTAACCAGCAAAACAGCTGCTAACTGGAGAAAATGTGTTTGGAGTTACCTGTTAAGAGTTCACACTTCCTCTTCCAATTATAATAGCAAAATAATGAAAACACTATCTACCAAATCTATTCACTTTAAAATGTTGATTACTTCTCTTAGTCATTATCATTCACCTGGTGATAAGACAAGACGTGGGAAAACTACGTTTCGTTGAGTATAATGGGCGTCCTGGGTCGCCAGTTTTCCTGGTAAGGAGTCCCTGGGCAACAAAATGTTGAAGACCCCTGCTGTAGAATACTATACAACACACTGTAGTATCCCTTGATCATGTGTAGTACTTACTATAGAATTGTGTAGTAAACTGAAGTAAACAGCAGTATACTGTAGAATACAGGTTATTGAAAATGTGCTCCTTTATCATTTTTCCAGTAGGTTTCCTCAAGGAGAAAGTCCACACTTCTATGTCAAAGATAATAAACAAAAACACTACAGTAAATACCAGTATACTCACAGGACGCAAAAACACCACAGTACATACTACAGTGTAGTTTTTAAAATAATATCTGCAAAAACAGTATAGTAAATGCTACAGTATACTACAGTAATATCCGCAAAAAGAAAAACAACTACAGCAATGTCCTCAAAACACTACACTACAAAAAAACACTATAGTAATACTACAGTATTCTATAGTAAACTATAGTATTTTTTAAAATGTGGGTGGGAGTGGTGAAAACATGGGCGTTAAGGAAAGGCTTGCCATTTTTTTGTAGTTATTTCTAAAGTGTCATATCTGTGTTGATATGGTCTGTATGCTGTGATTTGAATCCCTGTCAGTATTGAAAGTGAGAGTTTGTGTGTTTTGCCCATGGCAGTTTGTGGGGGATAAAGAATGACTCATGCAATGCATTATAAAGTGCTCCATCCTCCTCTCCCTTCACATACAGATCATGCACATTCTTTGAGTACATGTGAACACAGAGGCAGTGTAAATATTTGCCTGTGACTGAGTAACAGATCACAGGCACAAACTCACTGCTTCTGATTGTTTAAAAGCACATATCTGACAGCTATGACACTGCTCATAACTACAAAAAAAGTGGTGTGCCTCATAACATCTGTTGTTCCCATCATGCTTTATAGTCGACGGCCTATGGAGGGTGCTGTAGTCACTCTAGTGTTTTGCTGAGATGGATGTTTTCCTTGGAAATGACCGCCTGTAGTTCAAATTTTTCTTTTGCCCGGTCTCTGTGGTACTTCGAAGCAATCATTTAATTTTTGCAGACCCATTTTAAAGAAACTGACGAATGTGTTGGGCTGATAGCCAAATATTTACTGTGGTGTTTGTTTTATTATCTTTGACATAAATGTGAACTTTCTCTGAGGAAACCTGCTGGAAAAGTGTTTCAACAACCCGACCGGGGGTATGCTGCTGTTCACCGTTTCCTATTCTGGTAAGTACCAGAATGATCAGGTTTTTCTTGGGGAAGAGCTGAGTTATGATGCAGCATTTTGTTGAACTTTCACTTACCGAAGGAAAACGGCGACGGTACCCATATACAACGAGCGTAGTTTTCCCCGTCTTGTCTTATCGCAGGTAGTATTTAAGAAGAAAGTAATCAGCATTTTAAAGTGGTAGATAGTGTTTTTGTATTCTTTATTATATTGGAAGGAAGTGTGTTGCTTCTAACGAAACTCAACGCATTTTCTCATTGGCAGCTGTTATGGTTAACTGGGTCGGCCGTAATGACAGAGTAAGTCCCATGTCAGAAAGCTTGGCAGTCGAACCCTGGTAACCTATTCAGATGCTGCAAAGCCTGTCCAGATACTCCGTGTGTAATTAATGGAATGGTGTCGTTGCTCAATGTCAGGTTATTTTTTAAATTCAACTTTCAACTGCTATACACTAAGAGTCAAGTTTTACTTCATTGCAACAGCATTTCTTTTATTTGTACTATTTTGCTGCATTGTAGGAATAATAGTGGTATCAAACTATGAAATAACACATATGAATATCATGTAATAACAAAAATGTGGTAAACAAATCAGAAATATATTTTATATTTGGCTTTCTTCAAGCCAACCGCACTGCCAGCATCTGCACTCTTGGCATTCTCTCAACCAGCTTCATGAAGATGATCGCCTGGAAATACCCATTTCGAGTAACGAGTGTGCCTTAAAAAACTAATTTGTGGAATTTATTTCGCTATTGCGTTTGAGAAACCAATCAGTTTGACAGGTAGAGTGTATACGAACATGAACTGAGTCCTTATGGCAGAGCCAGAACTCAAATAAGCGAAAGTGACGGTCAATGCGTGCAAAGACATGAGGAGATCGATCAATCAGGCACTGAGAACTCTTAATATAATAATATTAATATATAATATATGCCATTGCTAGACAGCAAGCGACACGATCGTATTTATTCTACGTGACCGGGAGATGAACCACTACATGATACAGAGATAAATGATGAGCTGGCTCTCATGTTACAGAAAGGAAAGACTTGGGGGTTACCTCTGCTGCGAGAATAAGTTGAGTTAATGCACCCCTCAGTGCAGCCCGATGGCCCAATTCAGTAACACACACCTCAAATCTGTTGCTACGTAATCAGATTCTGTTAAATTGCTGGCCACCACTTGTTCTCCTTTGTTGTCCTGAGACACCTGAAATTTGCTTGAAACCAGAAAACAACAACCGGTGAAATCGCTTTTGGTCTGATGGAACCAGAATTTGCGGCACCGCTTCAATCATATGTTGCATTAGATGACACGGCATCCTCTCGCGACTCCAGCGAGCGGGTGGTTTGTGACTGACTGACCTGGAAGTGGAAGCAGCCTGCGCTCGGCACGCTGGGACCTCATGGCATCCTCATGAAAGCTGGTTGAAGAATGCCAGAGTGCTGAAATAAATCAGAGCAAGAATTACTGGAATTTCAGAAATATAAAAATATATTTGGATTTATTTAACACTTTTGGTTACTAGCGTGCCATATGTGCTGACTGCGACGTTTTCAATTGTATTCTACAATGTCGGGCAATGTTTAACCAATAAAAACCCTTGAAAAGTTGGTCGATTATACTTTGAATATTTACCATATTGAACTAAGTTTTTCACAATTCTGACATTTGTCAGGCAATTCCTGTTTTAGGCTGAAATTAGGATCACCACTTATTCTAACAGTAATGAAATGTTGAATAATAGTAGAGAAAATTATTTATTCCAGCATACATTGTATTGTGTGCATGTTTAATGACGAGCGGCTCCGGAGCTTTGTGGCGGCTCTGGCTCTAATAACGCTCTGGCAGATTGCAGCTCTGGCTGGCTGGCACGACTCTGGGCCTCCTGGCTGGTGGCTCAGCACTGGCGTGCTCCTGGCGGCTGAGGCTGGCGGTGGCGACTCTGGCGGCACCCTGGCGCTGGTGGCGGCTCTGGCGGCTCTCAGCGCCTGGCTGACTGGCGATTCTGGCTGACTGGCGCTCCTGACGCTCGCTGGCAGGCTGGCGGCGTGGCAGGTCTGGCTGACGAGGTTCGGCAGGTCACGGCTGACTGGCGACTCTGGCGGGTCTGGCTGATTGATGGCTCTGTGGCTGGCGGCTGAAACTGGCGGCTCTGACTGGCTCAGATTGGGTAGCTCAGGACAGACGGAGATCCCAGGCAGGCAGGCCGGAGACCTCTGGCGCGCTGGGCAGGCGTTGCCGGGCAGTGCATGGTGAATCAGTGGGCTGGACTGTGAGGCGCACTGGAGCACGAGCACCGGCCTGCTTGGCCATACCTGGACGGGCTGCTTCCCCATAGCCAGGCCCGGGTGCGGCGAGGTCTGCCCCGCGCTGGCTGTAGCCCAGGCCGAGGTTGCCACTGCGTAGGCTGTGCCATGTGCCGGCCGGGGCACTGGGCCGGATGCGCAGAGCCGCCTCAGCCACGTGCGAGCTGGAGGGCTCAGCGCCGGAACCGGGCCGAGGAGCTATCACTGCCTTGGCGAGGCGCGTGCTCCTCTGCTCTCCCGACAAGCTACCTGGCTTCGCCTGTGCCCCCAGCTCGGTAGGGCTGCTCTCAGGCTCAGCTCCCGTCCGGCGCCTCAACTCTGCTTTTGGGGCATTCCCGAGGTGTGCCCAGGAGTGCCGCCCAGATAATCTGGACCTTTGCTGCTTTGCTGCTAACTTGGTCCAGTCTGATGGTATTATTTCACGATAAATGAGACAAGCGCAGCGTGGTGAATAAATGATTGTGATAGGCAGCAGTACACTGGGCAAACTATACAAATAATAAGGCAGCATTGACCTGTGAGGCTGCTGTGTTAACATGCAACATCACATAGACAATAACCCGCAGAACCATGGTTGTCAGGACAGCGACAAACACCTGCCATATCGAGCCAAGCGCTGGAGCTGAACTGGCTAGGCATGCGGCATGAATGCCCATATCACACCTTGATGGCGACATAGACAACTGTGAAACGGCTAACGTGCAGAGCAGCTGTCAGTACGTGTATGAGTATATAAAGAAGGCACGTACACAAGCATGCTCACCCAACCTAGCACATGAGCTGGCTGAACTGCTGTCTGTGACCAACATATAATATTCTGCTGATATTTGGGCTCTTTACAAATCATGCTGGTATGTACGCCTGCACTCCTTTAGAATGGTACACGCAGAGGAGCACAGTGCTGTTCACACATAAGTTCTCGTCTATTTTCTCTTGCCCAACTCCGCGGGTCAGCTAAACTGTTTACAGGAATAGACATTCGTACATCGACCGCAAGCACGCGAAGGCTTTAGTGTCTGTTATGGTAAAGTCAGCATTATAATCTTTGCTGGCAATACAATCACCAGTTGCTTTGAAAATGCTGGCTGGTTCCCACATGAAAATACTATGGTACTATGGTAACAAATACTATAGTACTATGGTCTAAATGTGTATAACCACTAGCAAGTAACATTGTGTCTCACTGTGTTTCTCTCCCAAGAGCTTTGATACGGGTGATCGGCAAATACTAAGGCAGAAGATGTGTCGGTGTAGATCTTTCAGGCACGTACTGTTGCATGGTTTGTTATCTGATATGTGTTAAGTATTCTTGTATATAATGGTATTAACCAGAGCTTCTTCTCTTTATTCATATTTATATAAATGAGCCAGACAAAAATGTCAAAATGCCTTATATGATGATACTGTTATTTGTTGTGCCAGTGTGCTAAGTAAGCTTGCTAAATCATTTTCTTCGGCAGCACGCTGTGTCAGTGAGAAGCAGCACCCAGGCAAGGCTAGGCAATGGTGTTTTCTAAAAACATGGAGCACTCTGAACTTTTCTGTGTCTGTCGGGAAGCATTGAGTATAAATATCTTGACGACACAGATGACTTCTATTTAAATTTGTATTCAGCTTACAAATTGAGAAGCTGAAATGAGATTTTATTTACAGGAATGAGCACTGTTTTCAACTGTGAAACCAGAAGAAGGCTTAATGTCAGCTATGGCCCCATAGTGATATGGTGTATATGAATGCTTCCTCTCAGTGTTTGAATCAGTGACACCCACTACCATGGCACTTTACCGAGATTTATTGCAAACTGCAAAACCACTCGCACCACTGGTGGCTGGCCTTCTCTGGCCTCTTGTATTCCTTTGATCTCAATTTCCCACTTACGAAAGACATACTAATCTGGCACCTGTAATATTCAAAGATATCATCTGTTATCATTGAATGGAGCCATTCGGACTGTGGTTGTGACTATGTGGGGTAACATAAATAGATTCACCCGTTTAAATGTTTGTTTAGGCAAAATAGTTTTATAAAAAAAGCGACGCATTGATCACTGAGATCTCAGGAAAATGAAACAGGTATATCAAGAGATGTAGTCATAATTTTATTTTTATTCTCCCCAGTGGTAATCAGTGGTAATGGCCAGCCTATCTTTGTCTTAAATATTATTTTTCCGTGAAACTGGAGGCGAGGTTGAAAGTGCATGCTTCCTCAATACACAACAACAGCAAGCCGCACAAGTCTGATGGCACAGCTGGCTGCAGTGCACGCCCGCAGCTGACGCCACCAGCCTGGGCATCATTTACCTTCGAGATAACAGGCTAACTGTCATGGAAGGAAAATGTTTGTTGGTGTCCTTCTTCTCAAACAAAGCATATTGTTATTCCCAATCAGAGACGGCGACACCTCTGATGAGAACAATATCGGCCAAGCCGGGCAACTGGAGCATACAACTCAAGCTGACTGGCAAACAGCGCCGCGGTCAGTACGGTTTGGGCATTTGTGTTCAGAAATAATATTGATACTCTCTTATTAGCTGGTTATCTGCAACGATAAATATCGGGCTGAGAATTTGGCAAGAAAGCACATGTACCATCGTCATGAGCATACCTATCTTTCAAACTGGAAGAATTTGTCCGGTAATACATTTTGTGCTGTGTGATCTTGAGACTATTTCCTGACCTCCCAATATTTTAATTTGTATTTGTTGCTGCTCTTGTGAATTCTATGGATTTTACTAGACCCACTGTAGTTTTCATGTTGTTTGGCTGTCATTTTGTAAACTGACTAGTGCTCTTAACCGGGCAAGGGTAAATCTGAGCCCTTCCTGGTCGCTGGGACTCATAATAATAAATAAATACTGTGCATAGCTTTGCTGTGGCTGCAGTGTTTTGCATACGCTCAGTCAGCATTTGGTAACGATACCTTAAATTTTCTGTAGGCAGTGAGCTTTGTGATAACACTCCAATGCGTGACTTGTTGTCGCGCAAGCCGACTGCCACAGCTGGGTATGCTGGGATCATTTGAAGACGACTGCGACGAAGCAACGAAGCAATAACGGGGTATGTCCTCGCCAATTTTCTCATATGATGCCATCAGTACGTGAGGAATGCGCCGGTCCCTCCTGCGGCAGTATCAATTTTTAGTAATTACCGATGCCAGCTGCCCGTGCTTCACGGTGAGATGTTATTGCAAGCCTCCTCCAGAGCATATGCAACACAACAGTTCTACTTTTATTTCATCAGACAGGAGGGCATTCCAATGATCTTTGTCTTACAGCGGTGCAAGTGGTCTGGCATGCCTGGCTGACGCTTTCAGGTATGTGGACGACACTGTGGATATAGACCTGTTTCTTCCAGCATCGTCACACTGGGATCAGCACACCTTTCACCAATACGTTATTTCTAGGAGACAGAGGTACTGTCTGAGTGTATGGTAACGTGACCATGGTGTTGTACTGCCATCTTTGTCCCAACGGCTGCCAAAACATGGTTTGTTTACCAAAAAAATGTGTGATGGTTGAGCTGAGACTCAACCTAAGTGTATAGGCATGCTAGTGCCTTTTATGATAATACTGTGTTTAAAGTATTCTGCAGTATACTACAGCATTCATAGTAAGTCTACACGTCGAGGATCTATGAGTATTCTACAGTATACTGATTTGCAGGGTAGGCTGTAATATTCTATAGTAAACTGTGATCATTGCAAATGTGGATTCGGGTGAGGTATCTATACGAGACGTGGCCTGAACACTGGTTCACTGAGGCACAGCACACAACCTTGCAACGTGACAATAGCTATACAGAGCTTGCAACCCTGTCTACCACAAATATCACCACTCTCTCTCCGCCCAGCCTACACTAACGACAGCTTAGCGATAATCAGCAACCTGTTCCTGTCATCTTTCCATCAGTGGCTTCTTCTAATCCTGGAATCTCTTATATATGAGATGACTGTTTTGATGTGGATCTGCTCCAACTGGGCTCAGCACACTCACCTGCTGGAACGTACAACTAGGCTGAAGGAGACTCATCTCAAGCAGGGTGCTACTTATGCATATGTACATACACATATCATAAGCAGCTGCAAAGAATGTGGCAGCCGCAAGCTGTGCCCATACATGCAAGGCATGCATAATCTTTGGCGATTATATTGGCCAGATCGACATACATTTGAGTCGCCCAACGGCGGCACTTATCAGGCTTTACAGGTGGCCAAGGGACAGGGGCAGCAGCCCGAGGCGATTCTTCACCTGAATGGCGGTGAACAGGGGTGCTGGGTTGGTGTTGTGCTGCTCAACACAGCACAGATACACTCCCGGCTCTGTGCAGAACGCGTCCTCGCAGGCTGAGTATGGAAGGAAAAGGAGAGCGAATGGCCGGGCTGTGGTGAGAAGGACAGTAGAGAGGGGCAGGCTGGGTGAATGCAGTGAGAAGAGAGTGAGGGCAACGTATGAAAAGACAGACAGACCGGCCTGAAATTAATAAGGGTGGTGGTCAGTGTTTGCGACCTGCCAAGTCTCAGCTCGATGTCTGGCTAATATTAGTATATGCAATTAGAGAACATGCGGAGAAAGGGAGACGTCTCAACCTCCACCTCCAGCTGTTTCAGAGTGGATGACGACATGCTGGCGGAAGAATCACACGAGCAGAGACTCACTTCAATCACTATGTCACTATGTTTCCTAGAGAACGAAATGACTAGCAGATATTTGAAATGATGATAACGTGTGATGATGGGGACAGTGACACTGATATGATTAAGCTTGTTTTGAACCGAACAACGTGCTTGATATCCCATTGAGCCAGCGGCTTTCCTATTCTAAGTTCATTTTCAAACTGATTACCGTGCATAACAGCGTGTCCAGTAATGTTTCGAACAGTAAAACGTAAAAAAAGCTGACAAAAGCAAGTTCTCTCTGATAAAGCAACCGTTGCGTGAAACTGTGACACTGTTCCCTGGTGAAATTTGAGGATATTCTCGACGGAAAGCTCTGGCAGGCCAGGAGATGGCTCTGCAACAGCTGTACACGCACTGTGAGCACTGAACTAGTCACGACGCAAACTGGGTGAAGCCAACTTGGCGTACTAATCGAGACATTCCTGGCCTCAGTATAGCTCAATAAATATGCACAGAAATGACATAAGCGTCTGGCATCCCCATCTTCTGCTTTCATTCCCTATTTAAATATTTTCTTAATGAGCTGGTAGTGGCAACATTGGCAAGAGAGGCATTTTCATTGCTTTATCCAGAATGTGATTGCTTTGCGGTGCTCTCTGGCGTAGGCAGCTGTCAATCGTTGAGCATTTACCGCTTCTGTCATAATCTTATACGGAACGAACTAAAGATACAGATTCTGTCTGTGTATTTCAATATCTGAATATGTAACAAATCCCGACCGATTTGATGCCCATCTGGTGACGTAATCTATCAAGAAAGAATAGGCTTTGTGACGAACTCCACTATGGCAACTCACGCTGAATGGTAATAACATAGCGAGAGACTGTTGGCGATTTCACACGTATACGCACACATGTAAAATAGACACGAGAGGCTGCTAAGCAAAGAGCAAACGCTTGGCCCAAATGTGTCCTGGCATGGTTGTTCCGTCACTACAGCTCAGGTGTTAATTGAGTGGCCGGCATCTGGAAGACCTTCATGGGTGGTAACCTGAGTTGCCGTCATGTTCCAGAGAGAGGGCTGTGTCTGAGTCCTTCATCATAATGATCCATCATTTAATTAAATGAGACTTCATCGCTCTTCGGGCCTGTATCTCATTCACTCATTGAATGAATGCCCTCCCAGTCGTCTGTGCTCACCTGTTGGCATGCTCCTTCACTCTCCAGCGAAAAAATGTTGGCCTACGTGCCCGCCATCTTTCACCTGTGACTCGCTGCTGCTGTGAGCCTGCTTCCTTCATGTGGGCATATTTCTTTGGCGGGAGACTAACCACAATTTGGCTGGCCATGGTGTTGAGGTGCCATTACTGCTGATTCCCTCCCCCACCTCCCCCGGCCTTCCGCAGATCGATCTCACTGCGCTCTTCAGGTGTCTTTCAGTACTGGCGAACACTGCATGAACCTGCTGTCTGGTTCTTAAATTGGCCTCAGAAGCTCTTTGAGATGCTGCCAGGGTCTGACCGCAGAGCAAATGCTACAAGAGTCAAGCTGCTGTACATATCCTGTCGGGCAAGTCTTGAAACAGAGAAGTTTTGTATTTCTGAGCCAGACACTCCCAGGCCTAACATTTGCCTCAGGGTCAGCGTCTGTCCTGTCTCCGTGTCCTCTCCTGTCTGGTGGCAGAGGTTTCTGAGTGGCATTCTTCCCATCACGGCGGGAGCTGACCTTTGGTAATCAGTCCTCGGCTTTCGTAGTCGGAAGCTGATCAAGCGCAGTTCCTGGGCTGAGGTAGTCCTCTCCAGCCTCCACGGCAGGAAGCGCAATAAAACATTTACACAGTCTGCGAAGACATCGGAAAAGATGGAGCGAAAAGGAAAGATAACTTGCTATATGTTTTGCTACAAACAAAAAGGTAAGAGCGCATTCATCAACTATGTCTCCTCTTCAGCGGACGATGGCCCAGCTAGAAAGACGATTACAGGCGACTCTCACACCTCGAATGCGTGCATGTTTCGACATGAAATAAAGAGCCCGAGGATGTGCTACATCTCTGAAGCACATTCAACACGCTACCATGGTCTTCATGCGCACGTCAATGTCTTTCACGGTGGCAGCCTCGGTACCGAAGAAAAGGCGGCAACTTTAAATAACGTGTCAATTCCTCTTTCTTACTCTGTCGAGATATCCGTCAGGCTATTCCTCTCAAAACAGGATACATGGCATTGGAACACCATTTCTGGCATAGTGGTGAACTTTGATGAACTATATAATCAAATGCACCGTTTTAACTTCACTATATTGTGTGGCATTCATTGAGCTGTTGTGTCTTCAGGATACTAATTCAATCTGGTTCTCATTGAAGGCTCCCAGAGTGTTAATCACGACACATAAAAATCATTCATGATCTTTCTATATATATATATATATATATATATATATATACTCTGCTGTTCGGTATTATTGATGATGACGTAGTTTACGCGTGGGTGCAACCAACATGCATGTAACATACATTATTCTGCGTATAGCATTCAGGGAAGGAAGCTCCTTTCGCTGGTGCATACACGCGCATCGATAAACCTGAGCTGCATGGCGGCTATAAATCGTGCTCAGAAGACACGCGCATGCAGGTCCCGTTTATGTCTCTTCTCCTGCCTGCTTTGACTGGTCCCATTCGTCTGTCATCTGTCGCCCTCTCTCCCTGCGTGTCCTTCTCCCATGCTGAAAACACTGAACATGCAGTCGAGATCTGTAATTACTTCCGCGGTTATGAGAGTGGTACTGTATATTATGCACGGCCTCTTTACGGCGAGATATGAGTGGTATGAGGATGAGCCCGCTACGGTATGGTGAATGGTATTTGACGGCATTCACTGACCAAACTTTTGAAAGATCACGGCATAAGTCGAGATGTCTGGCTGCTTCTGGGAAGATCAAAACAATCGGTGATTCCCAAAAGCGTATCACATTTCGGAAGTAGACACAAATGCAGACGTGTTGAAATGTGTGTTTATTGTGGCTGAGGCTGGGCGCAAGCGGCTGAGTCAGGCAGGCAGATAGGTGGTGCTGAGCCACGAGATGGCAGTGGCGACAGGATCGGGTCAGCAGTGTCTCGAAGTCAGGGCAGGCAGTCAAACCGGAGAGGTGGAAGAGAATACTGTTGACGACAAACAAATTAAGAGTGGCAACAACAGAGAATGCAGGTAAATACACGGGAGATAATGGAAGATAATCACCTGGAAGAGTGAGTTCATGTAGTCGAGGCGTGTTTAAACACAAAACGCATTGATCTACTCTTGCGACACCACGAGATTTACTCACATTTAGTGTGAAATAGAAGTATTAGTATCCCATGAAAACGGCATTTCATAAACTGGTGACAATACATGCTTCTTCAGTATGTCGTGTAATAACATGGTATAGCTGTTGTGCATGGGCATGGCGATATTTTCTGCATTGCTTGCAAATGGCGGTGTCCCCAAGCTCTGGGGATGAACCCGTGTTCCGGTATTGCACTTGACGTGCAGTGCGCGGCCAACTATCTGCGAGAAACCAGCTGTTCAGCGGCAATCAATGAGCGGTATGCATATGTGCAGTGAAGAATGTGTCTGTTCGTGCTCGGGTTGGTGGGCTCATGGTATAGCTGACCTGCTAATATACTGAGTATCTCAGCCAAGCTGAATGCGCAGCCTTTACCATAGCTGCGCAATGATATTTATCATGTCGGCAGGAACGGGATGATGATGATGTGGCTATAGAATGAAACTTGTTTTAATTATTATTATTTTAAAATTTCACCTTTATTAACCGATTATTTAGTTGAACAAGTTCTCATTGCAACTGCGACCTGAAAGTAAAGCGCTAACGTGTGAGGCTGAACAACAACGATTGCTCACATGGTAAGCAATAAACAAGTCAATAACTACGACAGAGAAAAAAGTCTATATACATTGTGTGTGCAAAAAGTACCTGAAAGGCGAATAATTAAATAATAACAATGACAATAACAAATAAGAGAAAAAAATATATTGAGAGAAGTTCAATAAGCTGAGGGTAAGCAAATGTCTGCTTTTTTCCCAATATCTTTTGAGTGTGCTTTGAAATGGTGAGACCAGTGATGTGAGGTTTACTGGAGAAATGTACTCGACTGTATATGTGTTCGTATTGGGGATGTAACGAAATGTTTGTGTTTTATATTTAAAAAAACATTAAATAAAAACATGAAGTAAGTGGTACAATTCAGGCGACAGAAGCGGATTCATTCTAAATCGAGACCTTCCTACCGACAGTTACCACAGCCATAAAGAAAAAGCGAAACCAGTGATTTTAAACCTAATGTTCCACCTGCAACCATCTTACAACAATGGAGACAAATTGGAGCAACAAATGACTTTCGTATTTATCAATTTTACAACAGGCTTATAATGATACGACTTTATGTTCAAATATTAATGAAAACTAGAGCGCTGAAAAGCAGTACTGTCAAGCACGTCTAAAACTACAGATGAAGAGAACTGTCAGCTGTGTAAACTGATTCTTGCCCGAACTGTCAGCACTTTTATTCAACGCTGTTTTGAATGAGTAACAAAGTGTATTCAGTGTATAAAATACTCCCGGTAAAAACCAGCGAAGAGTACTTATGGGTGTTTGAACGACCATTATATTTTTTACGTAATATGTACTCATTATTTGAATCTTATTAAGGTTGTGAAAAAGTTCTTTGCCCATCGTTTTTATCCTGATCACCTCTGTCGAGTCACTCATTTTTAAGCGTGTGTGGTGGAAGTAACCCCTAATCAATTTAAAAACGAGAAATGGTATATCGAACAGCAATATAAGGAATGTAAAATGATTTAAATTTTACTTCTAACACTGAAGTATATTTACGTAATTACTTTGATACTTAAGAATATTTAAAATATATGCTGAAAATGGTTGTTTACTGGTGACTTTCACTATTATTTGGTCATTTTCTCTTAAAGGTATTTTATTACTTTTACTCAAGTATGACGGTGCTCACCTAATCATCCGGCCGCCGATCTACCAAACTGAGAGGCTATCGATGATTTGCGTTGTTGTAAACCAACGGCAATGTCTTTTTAAATCGATTAATATTTCACTTTCTCTGGTCATAACGTAACAGCGTAATTTGTGCATGGCAGAAATAATGCGGTGTGACTCGGTGCAGCCGTGTGGTCACTAGTGAAACTACTGATCCTGCATTTTTTCTAAACGTGATGCAATGTCATTTAAATATTCAACAATTCACACCACTACTGCGAATATGAAAATAGACACTATAATATGCTCATAACAGACATAACCACGGCAGTATAACCTATCGTTGTATGCTGTAACGACTGGAGGTGGAGCGTCGACACGAGCAATAAATGCGGCTTTTCAGTCTTGCGCCGGACGCCGGCTGGGGCGTCGGGGAATTTGGAGAGACCTGCTCGCTGTTTCGTACATCCGGTATCGGGCCTTGGTGCGTGTGCTTGTCCCGACGACCGCGTTCACCTTAGGCTGATCACTGAACAACGCGGACATATTGCTCTTTCAAGTAAGGACGCGCTCTCGAGAACCGCTCCTGCCTATTTCATTATGCAATGGTTGGACAATAACCGCTGGTCGAAGATCATATACTGACACAGCACGAGATTAAATAAGAGTAGAGGTAAAATACAGTAAACAACAAATCACGACTAACAACAAGGCCACATTTTCAATGGACCTAAGCTGAGGTACTGACTGAACGATGACGGTGTGGCTAAAGAGCTGAAAAATGTGAGCAGCAATATTTAACGTATCGTGACTGTCATGCACAAACGTGCAATTTACAGCCGAAAATAACCATAATTTACACCATCTGTATGTGTAAATCTGTTGTGCACGAGCTGCAGCACATTGATCTCTGAATGAAATATGTAACTGCAAAGGTGACCGGTAAACGCTCATCTGTCTGCCATCTTTAGATGCTAGTGATGAGCTGGTTCTGGAACAGAAAAACGGCACACCAACAATATCAAGCCAGGCAGCTCAGCCCTTAAAATGGGCTTTAGGCAGCCGGTGAATTGCCTACGCAGATGGCAGGAGTAATGAGGGCTGTCTTCTCTGTCTCTCTCCCAAGCTGATGTTGTTCTCACCTGCCCTCTTCTACTAAAGAACATAATCTATTTATCTTTCTCAGAATTCATTGATTATATTGAGAAATCGAGAAAGCTTCACAACTTACAAGAATCGGAATTTAAAAAACACGTCATATATTCTCATAGTTAATGTGTTAATCTGGTGCACTCTAAATCAAGACAGGACATGAGTGTTGAGATATGATATGTTTTAATCGCCATTAACGACATTATATCGCCAGCGTGAAGTTTCTTCTTTCTTTCTTTTCTTTCTTTTCTTTCTTTCTTTCTTTCTTTCTTTCTTTCTTTCTTTCTTTCTTTTCTTTCTTTCTTTCTTTCTCTCTCTCTCTCTCTCCCTCCCTCCCTCTCACTTTCCTCCTGTATATCATGGCTGCGTTCAGCCTCACGGTCAGTGGGAAGTACAGTACGTCTGCTGTTCTCTACCAGCAATGAAAGCGGCCTCAGATCAGGTAACCACATCTCTGACTCACTCACACAGTCCTGGGCCTGCCCGGCTGTTGTGCCCCAGCTGGGCTGGCAAAGGAATTTGAACTGCTGTGCCATCAATCCTCCACCAGCTTCCACCCTTGCCACCGCCACCACCTCCAGCAAGCATGACTGATAAGTATTTTTGACTGGTGAGTGACAACCTTTGCCCACTTGTTGCCTTGCAGAAATCTCTTTTCTTTGCATTCATGTGACAAAAGCGGAGCTGGAGACTGAATCGCTGATGTGGGTATGTTATTAATCTGAGAATAACAAAGAATTGTACGTAAACTTTCAATGCTTGTTAGATCACGATCATACAGGTAGAAGGCAAACCAGTTGAAGACGAAATCAATCAAGAAGTATTCACTGGTCCCGCTTTATTCAAGCTTGCCTGTGAAAACGTCGGCAAGTCTTGACTTCTCTTTTCTCATGTATTTTGCTCCACGGGGCCCGAATGTAGCAAATTCCCCTCCTCCAGAGGCGTACGTAACAATCAGAATCAGCTAAATCCTAAAGTGACAACAACATCCAAACAGAAGCTGATAGAAGATGGACTGATGAGCATTGCTATTTTGCTGAAGATGGACAGCCATCTGATCTTATCTCTCGAATGAGAGATTTGGTGCCCAGACGAGGAAGACAGATGAAGCAAAGCAGGGCTCAGAAGAATTTAGTACATCGTGACACGGTCAAATCTTCCATCTCAGCTCAGTCAGCAGGAAGTCTGGGAAGATCTCTGACCTTTCTGGGCATTGAGGCGAATAACACTAAGTGTATGAAGCAGTCAGTGATTCCAAAATCATTTCAGCCTATTATCACCTTGTGAGCCAGCAGATGATGTTATAACAACCGAGGTCTCCGGCTCCGATATTCAGAAGCTGGCTTCCAGCATCGCGCTGGCGCAGGCATCTGTCGGCGGTACAGTGGCTGCTGGGCTGGGTGGCGCTGGTTTTCACGATCCCCTTTAGGAAGCTCTATGGTATCTCCTCTCACTCTGCGGAAAATGTATGGTACTGCCACTCCGCTCTCACTGTATGAGACGACTGGACAGGAACATCTGAAGCGCATCTGAGGGTGGGCTCTCTGTCTCCCAGAGAGACTGACTGAAGGAGGAGTGAGAAAGAGGAGAAGAAGTGAACATATGGTAAAGTAGAGAAGAGAAAACAATGATGTGACTCATGTGACCAGAAGCAACATCGAGACCGCTAGAATAAATGAGACATAACAAGACACAAGCCAGGCTGTAGTAATGACAGAAAGTGATGACCATCTCAATCGGCCTGTCAGACCACAACCCGCCCACTGTCTAGAGACTGTGGGCCACAGTCACGAGCCCTGAAACAGAGAAGGCAGCTCAGGATTGCAGAACAGGGTTTTTTCACCGCAAGCAACCTGACTTGATATGACACAGCATTAAACTAAAGAATACATGTTTACTCTAATGTGCATGCCAGTTTGAAAAATCCCATTCTCACACCTATATATTGAGCACCGGCATTGACTGTCAGGACGAATGTAGTAGTATAAAAGATCTGGAGACTCTGATTAAGCAGAGTCTGACTGATGACAGCTTTGAGATAAATAGGACCTGAACTCGTGATTCTCAGAACCCATTCTGGGCAGCAGTGGTTATCGGTAAGGTCTGCTCTCGGTTTCTTGTGGGCGCGTGGCTATTTTGCAACGTGATCCTCCTGGTCTATGTGTTGCTCTGATTTCTTGTCCTGATGCTGTGTTTCTCCTGGACTATGCTGTGTTACTCCTGGTGCATGCTGTGTTTTCCACAGATATGTATGTTTTCCCTGGTTTATCTGTGTTACTCTGATATATCTGTGTTACTCCTGGTCTATGCTGTGTTACTCCTTGTTATACTGCGGTGTCTTCTGGGAAGTGGCGATTATCTGAGATTAATCTTCTCTAACACTCCTTGATTGACTAAAATATCACTGGCAACAACAAGAGCCAATCTCTCTTTGAAAGAGATTGAAAATGACGAACTAGATGCTCCAATAGCAGGCACCTTATAGTTTAATTTGGCTTAATAATCTCGTAATGAAATCGAGAATGTACGTAGGGTGACGCTATTCCTCCATTATCCAGGAGTGCAGTTCAGTGATGTTTGTCTTTCTGTCTTGACATGCCTCAAAGGCGACTGAGAAGAAGATCGTACGTGTGGACTAACTGTTACATTTCTTTTGCAAAACACCAACCGTATTTTCTGATAAAAACAAAGTAAATGTGTAAAAAGGCATATTTAAAATTAATGGTCAGAAATGGTCAGGGTACTATTGATCATGGAAATTTTCTATTATGTATTCCCTATCACTATCCCCTACTGGCTTTCACTCAACAAGCGTAGGAGGCACGATAGTGAGACTGGGAGACAGCCGGGAGCTGGCCCATCCACATCGGCGGGTCTGGCTGGGAGGTGGCTTCAGGGCTAAATAAGTGTTGCGCATCATGACGACCTGAAATGGTCCCTTCCTCGGGGTGATGTAATCGGCGGCCTAAGACCCTCTGGGTCACCCATGGCTCCTGACGTCCATCTACCTGATATCAACGATACCGCCCCCGCCAGACCTCCTATAGAAGAGTGATCAGCCCAACGCATGTTTCCTGCCTGCCCTCCAGGATCAACGAAACTCTGTGTCTGGGAAACCAGGGCATCAGAGACAGCCGCAGCAGGCCTGTTCGCCGCTATAGGAGAGACGGCTGAAGGTGCATCACAGCCCAGGACCGAGGAACGCTCTGTCTCTGGGCCGTCGAGCAAACATTACCTGTCGCCCAGTGCCTGAACAGAATGCTGTTACTGGCGCAGTACTACTACCACTGCACTATACCGAGTTTGCTTTCCCCTAATCTGCAGTCATTGAGTGCACTGGTCCCCTTTAAAAATGTTTGCATACTGTTTGCCCTCTTTTATATGCATATACTGTTTTATTGTGTCCTTTATAACTACTGTATATTAATAATCTATACTCACCATTATATATATATATATGAGTGCCAGTCAAAGGATTTGGACATCAGGAGTTTTCTTTATTGAGCACTGCATTGTAGAATAATAGTGAACATCCAAGCAAAAGCGCATGTGGAGAATGATGTTGTCGACAAAAGTGTTAAATAAATCAAAATATGAATTTGAATTCTTCAACCGCCCTTGCTGTCCTCTCATCACGCCGTGGGCTGAGTGGGCTGGGTGACAGTCTCGTGGTGGCATGGTGACGTGGGGGGCTGGTGACACTGGCAGTAGTGGCCCAGGAATTCAGGCACGCTAACCGGCATTCTGCAGTGATGTAAATCCCATCTGGTAGTGGACTATCATTTGTTTCAAAGGACAATAGGCCAGCATCTCCCGAGCATGTAAGAGCTATTTGACCAGAAGCCAACGAGAGTCACTGCCATAAGATGACCTGGCCTCCTCAACCGACCTCAACAGCCAGATGGTTTGGAATGACCTCGAGAAAGGAAGGCGGCCAACAGTGGCACCTTGTGGGGCTCCTTCCAGAGCTGTTGGGCTCGGCTGGTGAAGAAACTGCCAGGAGGTGAAGCTGTCATCAGGAAGGGTGAATTCAAATCTAAAATATATTTAGATTTGTTGCTTTTACTAACATGTTATGTGTTGACTCATAGTTTTGACCTGTCTTCACTATTATTCTGCAATAAAGTAATAGATAAAGAAAAGGTGAAACCTTATTTGTATATATACAGCGAAATAGTAACATGCAATAACCTAGCAATACAAGCTAATAAGCAGGCCAGACAGAGAAACCAAAGAAAATGTCAGGAAGCGAAGCATCTGGTCTGAGATACCATGTAGCATCTGCAAATCTATGGGCTGATGGTTTCAATAAAGTGAGTTTGTTTGTTGCAGAGCTTCCTGAGTCCCATAATCCCCGCTGCACATGTTCAACCACCAGCCTCAATAGCAAAGTAGTCCCTGAGGCAAACGAATCCCAGCAAATTAACTGTTTGAAGCATTCTTGCTGAGTGTGTTTTTGACAATTCCCTATTTATCATGTTATTAAAGCCTAAATAACTGCAATGAAATCGGCATTTGTGCCAATAATCAATCGTATCTATCGGTGTCCTCCCCCACCCCTGAGTTCTGTAACGTTACTCATGCATTCGAAGGTGGCGATATTTAACGGCAAACACTGTTAAACTTAAACACGTCACCGGCAAAAAATGTGAGCTGTTCAGATATTGCGGCAGACATTAAGCTTTTTCATACACCTGTTTGTACCAGAATGGGCAAAGAAGTTAACGCGAAGTGAAGGCGAGCCAGCACCGTTCATCTTGCATGACAAGTGGTTGCCCAAGCCGAGCACAGTTGATGACTGTATCTTGAATAAACCGTCACCATGTAGATTAGTTAACGAAAAATCTGCATTTACAGATGCATTGAAACCCTGACGTTGGTGCATTCAATAGAAGGAAAAGTGGATTTGGAGATCCCGGGGACTGGGGCTCACGGCCTCAGCAAGCCATGGGTGTAATGGTGCTGCATTACTGGTTATTCGTGTGAACAGTGTGAGACAGCTCTGGAAAGTATGTCAATTCAGCGTCTGGTTTCAGGCAATCTTGTAGCTCATTGTTCTCTTCTACATAATGTCACTGAGATATTTCCCTAAATAAGCGATGCGATTCTTCATGTCTATTGCAGACGTAATGAACAGTGGAAATTTGACAGAGGGTGACAGTGATTGCGACTCCCGAGCAGGGTGAGTTACTATCAAGCAGCTATGTTGCAGCTCTGATACAGGCCAACATGCTAGCTGACCAGAATAATAGTTGGCCTCCACGCAAAAAAATAAAATTAATGCACGGCAGTACAGCAGTCGCATCACTTCTCTTTGTTGTAGCGCTGTGCCAATCGAGTTACTGTAAGTGTCGACCATCTGCTGCCCATCTAGTGCAGCTGACACACAGGCTGCTGATGCCAGCTGGGCTCACAGTAACACCGTAGAACACAGGTTTGTATGACTATATATATTATTTTTTAAATAGTGGTACTTCAACATTGATAGCCTACTGTAACTCCTCCTTTGCTGTCTCTCGGCTACCACTCAAATGTGTAGCGTGTCATTCTCTGTATAACAACGTGGCTGAGATGAGCCTTTCCACTGTGGCGACAGCCTCTTCCGGCAGTGCTACAGGCAGAGGAAGGAGCTGTCACATCACTGTGGGACAAGAAAGAGGGGGTGAGACGGTGGTTAACAGCATCTGACCCAGATCGCCATAACCACTAACCTTTGTTGTGACCACAGGTGCGAAGATATGGTGAGGCAACCAATGTCGAGGAATTCTGGCAACTCCCTACGTCTATGTCATGGATTCTAACTACAAGCCTGGAACAGAAAGGAATGCCTTCACTGTGCTGCACCAGTGAAACAAGACCGGTGTTTGTTTTGATCCGTGGCAGTCCGGGCAGCGCCGAGTGTGGTTCGATTCCTGTGAGTGCAAAAATGACCAAAGCATGCACTCACTACTCTGGGCAAGTGGAGGTAAATGACTCACTACTGCAAGTCACTCTGTAAAAAAATGATCATGTGGGGGGCAATTCTGGTCTGGAAGCACGCGGTGTGTGCGGGCTTTGTTCCGAAGCCCGCCGGTAACGAAAACGTTAGCCTGCAGAGTGATGAAATCGAGCACTTTGTTTACGCGACAGGGCGATGATCGGGTGTGCTGAAATGCCTGCACACAGCGGCCTATGGCCTTCTGCTTCTTCTGTGTCATTCATTGTTTCAAATCGCTAAATACAGCTCTTTCACTCATGAGAATCATGACCGCTTCGCTGGTTGAGCTGTGACGTGACAGGATTGGGTGTGTTATTAACATCCTCTCGTGCCCAGCCTGGCGCGCGGAGAATGTCTGTATCCTGAAGGAAGGGCACGGTTTCAACTGCTGTCGGTAACCTGGAGCAAGAACGCGAGAAGAGAGACGACGACGAAATCCATTCTCGCCGTGATTCAACAATAAAAATGCTGGCGTGAATACATTTGTTCATGTCTGTTCTATTTGACCAACTGCTGGAAATGAGTGGAACTTTCACGCGTATGCTTATGAAGACAACAGGAAAAACGTTTCTTATAAGAGATAAAGCTCTGACTGTACAGATTAACATTTAATTGGTGAAAATATTAGACTGAGAGTGACCTTGAAGCATGTTTGAAATGAGTCGGTAAATGAGTAAGGACTGTATTATGCTGGAGGGCAAGTATTGTGTGTTATGTTGGAAACAAGAGTGACTTTGAGAAGCGCCCAGCACTACAGGCGTTCATCTGGAATGGGGCTGGTATTCCGGGCAAGCTAATGAGATGTTTGCCATTTAACTACAAAATCAGAAAAATTTCGTGCGGAGCTAGACATAAAGAGGAGCTAATGATGCGAAGTTACGCTATTCACATTAGACACGCTGCACACAAGCACATTTCATGTGTGATCGTGTGCTTTTTCGTTGTCCGCAACTGGGTTTTCGTTCAGTGTTGACCGTATTTTTCGTACCCAGTATTAAGCATGAAAATGCTATTACCGTCATGTTTCTCAGGCATACTTTAAAATGAGTGCGTGACATAACCTTACGTAGTGCAAGGCATGTGTTTTCTGCTTCAGCATATTTAATGTGCCGAATAAAAATGCATGTTGGCCTCACGGATAGCACCTTGCAAGTGATGCGTAAATAACGGAAATGTGCTTATGCGCTCACAATAATAAATAGCGAATACATATTATATTATGGATAATGTGTCAACATCGATGTCACCAGGAATAAGGTATCTTTATTTATTGAAGAGGCATCCGTTTTTCACCACCACGTGATCATCATTTATAGTAGTACCGCTATCGCCAGCGTGACTCCCAGTTACTTCAGTGATGATTTATTATATCGTATTTAATAAAACATTTCCTGCACCATTGCTAACATAAATGTTTTCGACACAAAAGATCACATGTCGGCTAAACGCAATTAACCGACTATCAGAATTATTGCCGAGAACACACTGTTTTCCATCACGTGACGCTGACATGTTCACAACGCCGCTTATTGGATGAAACGTGATTGTGTTAAAAATACGCTATATTGATCGGGCTATAAACCACAGTAACTAAATGAAACAATTAAATGAAACAGTAAATGAATGAAGCAAACTTACGTTGCTGAAGCACTAATTTATCAAATCTATAACAACTGACCATAATTCTCGTTATGCACTTACTGAAAATCTTTTGGCTGAAGATCAAGCCCGTGATACAGTGGGGCAAAAAAGTATTTGTCAGCCACCCAATTATTGCAAATTCTCCCACTCAAAAGATGGAGGCCTGTAATTTTGTGATACACTCAACGTGACAGGCAAAAATGAGAGAGCAAATCGAAAATCTGATAAAATGGATGAAATAAGAAGTAGTAAAATGTGGTTTATCTCAATACTTTGTTATATACCCTTTTGTTAACGGCCGATCAGGCGTTTTCTGTGGGTCTTTCTGCGGAGTTTCACACACTGTTGCTCAATGACTGCCCATTCCTCATGCGTCTCTAGGCCCAGTGATGTTTTGGGAGCTGTTGCTGGAAGCAGCAACGGGTTAGTCTGGAAGTTTGCTCAGAGACATGGCTAACTGCGAAGCCCTTCCTTCATTGCCGGCGTGTCATGCTGAGGCCCGGCCATGTTCATCTTCAATCCCCTTGCTGATGGAAGGAAGGAGTTTTCACTCAAAATCTCACGATACATTCATTCTTTCCCCGCATGATCGTCTTTGCCCCCAATATGGTGTTTTGATGAAACTCAACATTCTTTAATCCTCAAGCACAACAGTTAATTTAAAGAGATATATTTTGGTTTCATCTGGTGCTCATCTTGATATCTTGTCTTCTTTAAATCCAAATATATACAAACTTCACTGCAGGCTAGTCTCTGGCACAGCAATTGTGTTACTGATGAGGCAAACAGTCCCAGCTCTGCAGATCGACTAGATGGTTCTGGGCTTTTTGCTCACCGTTCTTGATCATTTGACATGAGGTAAGTCTCACTAAGTGGGAAACCGGAGCTCAGTATCAGTGATTAGCTATGTGACAATTCTCCTACAGTTGTTTGTCAAACCAAGCTGCCCACTAATATCTTCCAACCTGGTCTGATCTGAGCCACGGTGGTGTCACTGACAGCGGCCCATGGTGAGGTTTGGAGGTGACTGTTTGTGAACGGTAATCTTTATACTGATAACAGAGATTCAAACCAGATAGCAACAACTACAGGTAGCAGTGGAACAGCCTCTTAAGAAGTTACAGTGAGCCAGAATCTTGCTTTGTTTGTAGGTGACAATGCTATTTTCACACCACCTAATTTGCAAATAAATTCAGCGTATTTTCTGGATTTCTTCTAATTTGTCTTGTCGCCTCAGTTGAGTGTACCTGATGAAGTAGACCTCTCATGACACAAGTGTGAGCAATTGGTGGATAATAAGCTGTTTGAGGTCTGGACTGATGTCATGTCGTGCATACCTTTATCATGGCTGGAGGTGGCATGTTTCTGGGCATGGCAATCGCCACTTCTACCTGTATTGTAATTTTATTTTTTTATTTTACAGTATTGTATTGTGCTTATTTTTGTGGTGATCTCTTTGTGTGTAAATTAACTGGGCGTATTTAGCGTACCAGAGTGAGCAGGTTAAATTCCCACTGGGGTCACATAGGAAAATGCATGAACTTCTCTGTTGGCACTGTAAAAGCGCATATTAATATACGGAAACATTGAGACAGTGACGTTTTTGTTGTTGTTTGGCTTTCTTTACTCCAGCGCTGGAGGAATGATACGTGACTGAAGTGCAGACTGTCGAGAATTTTCATCCATATCTGAACGTTAAACCCGGCACTGTAATAAGAATGAAATATTCTATAAGCTGCCTACGTGTACATGATGGGTGATCAGATAAATCGTGAATAACGTGAGAGTGGATACACAGGCACAAATATCAAACCACTCAGGTAAGCTAACCTCTCACCATTACAATAACGATTGCGTGAAGTATGATGTTAGATCTCTTTTTCATTTTTGAAGAGAGAACTATTCACTCTTCTTTGCCGAAGTGGTGGCAGGGTGCAGAGCAATCGTTTCAGGTAAGCCGACCCATTTCGGAGTAATAGAGCTTACGTATCATTGGGCCCATCAGGCAATGCAGTATTTTCCACACCTCAGGTCAAAGATCTTGGTGGACTGAGCTGATCTGAAATTCTATGTCAACCAGACTCACCGCCAGCAACCAAACACATACGTATCTCAGTAATGTTTGTAAATGTGATCCTTTCTTGCTGATAGAGGTCTGTATCTGTTGTTCATTAATGAAAATCCTGACCCGCCAAATCTGGCCCTTTCAGTGCCGTACAAGCACGAAGGCTAGTGGTAAACCTGGAGCATTAACCTATGACTTAGTAACCTGGAGCATGCGTTTCCTGTGGCCTCTGTGATTGGTGGGAACTGTTGTTGTTCGTGCGAGACAGCCTCCGGCGGGTAAAGGAGGAAAGTCTAGCCCTCAGCTAGTGGGCGAAGGGCGCAAAGAGCAGGAGGAGTGGCGGCAGCGATACTGTGATGGACATCTGCGGAGAGACAGGCTCTGATGATCGGCGAGTGTGTATCCTTGTTCTACTGGTGTCTTCAGAGTCTCTTTGAGAGACTTTAGTAAGCATCACGATGATGTCATTTTGTCACTTGCAACGTCGGTAAGCCAAGAAATGGCACCAATGTTTCATAATATTCTGGGGCAATAGACACTGAAATGTGAGCCAACATTTGTAATATGTTATCAAAGCGGTCACATTATATAAAAGGAAATAGTTGTATTGATGAATAGAGACGTGTTTTGTACATTTATTACATTCCGGAATTTTACAGCTTAAGCGATGTGCTGATTCATTTTTATGCGGATAGCCGAACAATGAAGAATAAATACAGAAAATAACATTTTCATTGCATTCAAGTGTGACATGGTCTGAGGCTTTTAACTATGAGGAAATATAGTAGAGAAGCAAGCGCTGAGCTCACGCGACTGCTGCTTCGCGCTGACACGACGGCGAGACGACTAAGGCGCATTTGGGTCAGGCTAGCGACACTTCGACAGTCCCATCTCGTAAAGGGCACGACGCTGTTCTGTCGAAACCCAACAACCTGACTAACATTTATTTCAATGTTTGGCTTTCAGGAATATGCTGTGCTGACAAGCCATTTCCTCGAGCCAAACGCGTATGGTGCTGCGGCTCAAACGTGTTCAGTTATTAAAATCAGTTGTTTATCAGCAACTGCCTGACGGTCTGTCTTTCTCAGGCAAATTGTATTATGCACATTTAATTTTAAATGAGCATGTGGCTTCGTTCAACTTTAATTCAATGTCGGATTGTCCTAGAGCATTTATAGGCCCGCGTCGTCTATCGCACTGCGTCTAATCTTCATGTAAGTAACGGTATAGAATCCTGAGTCATTGTTTCCAAATGATGGGATCAATTCACTCGGTATTCAATGCATGATGACGTTCGAAAAAATGAGCAACCAGCATCTGGCAGGATCATTACGGCCCTTTAAGCCTTCGTGACGAGGACTCTTAATCCCTTGAAGCAGTTGCGATCGCCTGTGGCAACGTAAGCACAAAACAATTAGCGTAAATGTTCATGGCACATCTCCCGGCGCGGTGATGTGTTCTTAACTGCATCTGCAGTCAACCGCGTAGAGTACAGATCAGTGCGGGAGCCGTCGGTCTGCGAACCTGATCTGAGGATGATATCTCGCTGCGAGAGCGTGATGCTTGCATTGGCCGACTCCCATAGGTATCGGCATGAGAAAAGCAGCTGTAAAACTTTCTGCTTGATTTGTAAAGTGAGTTTTTCGAAGTCCTTCTTAGGCCTGCTCACTGATCTATTTCTGATTTTGAGGCAGAAATCATTCAGCGCAGCAACGTATTGGCCTGTGCACAAAAACGAGAGTATACGTA